>NC_137009.1:28651573-28691573 GCF_032717465.1 Coenobita brevimanus
ATTTTCTTTATTACTTTGTAGATATAATAATGTATAGCTTGTATGTATGAAACACGTATTTTATGTAGGTATAAATGGTAACACTCGCTGGTAGTAAATAAATGCTTATAATAATTGAATGAATATGTACAGTGTAGAATATTTATTGTTGGTGATTATTTAGTGTTTGAGTTATGCAGATAACTGAAGTAAGTATGTGTATTTAAGCTGTAACTATACAGCACGTTTTATATGTTTGTGCAGAAGCTTATTGTCTATCACTGTGTATTGTATAAAATGAAGTAACTATGTAACTCACTAATTTGTTACCGTGGTGGGAATGGTGCGACTGGTGGTGCAGGTGGTGTGTTGACTGACGTGGCGTCTTTTCAGCACGTGCATGATGACGTCCACTTCCCACACTGGTAGCTGTGGTGAGTGAATGAGTACCGATGAGTAACTTGAGTGAAGATGAGTAAGATGAGTTATGAGTCGTGTCTCACTCTTCGTTTGTTTGTTCCGTTTTTTCTTGTCGATGTTTTCTCGGTCCTTTTCCTCTAGTGATTTACTCGTTGTGGGATGAAAAACTACCGCTACTTGTAGGTGCGTGTAGAAGATTATACAGACGACTCGTAGAGTTGTTACTTGTAGTGTTGATTGTAGATGGTTGTAGTTCCCTTGGTTCGTCGTAAAAGTTGCAAGATTGTTTGTATCAATATATTGTTAAACTACTTCTGCAAGGCGTCCTGTGACCTCTTCACCTCTGCATCAGCATGATGATCGGGGGAGACGGAGGGGGGTTAGGAGAGAACTGTCAGGAGCTATTTGTGAGTTGTTGGTTGTGAGAGGTATTCTTGTTTTCTAATCTTGATATTTTGTAAGGAATTCAATGTTGATTCGTAGACGAGGTTCGTATACGTTCGCTGCTGCTACCAAATGTCATAAAAGACTTTGTAGTTACTTGTAGAGAAGTTATATATATATATATTAGACTTGTGGTGAGTGGTTGTTATACTTGAGTAGCTTTGTAAGTAGATAATCTTCTTTCCCATTTGTCACTCAATGACAGGAGAGGTAAAGAATAGTATGGGACTATTTTTATTTGTCTTGGAAATATTAACAAGTCTCTCACACAGAGCGAAGTATAAAAGTAGAGTCCCACTACTTCTATCTCTCTCTGTCTCTGGCTCTCTCTGTGTCTCTCTCTCAAGGTTGCTAAGCCCTTCCTCCTTAAGACCTGCCTGTTCTATGGCTAGCCTCCATCTGCCTTCTCTTTCTCTAAATTCTGGTGAAACAGGAGACGTATGTCACGTGTGTTCCTTGTGATTGGAAAGTTCTAGTGAAGCCTGTGTGTGAGTATGTGTGTATGTGTGTTTCTCTATGGTCACTATGGCGCTGTCGTGTTATTTTCCTATAAAGCATTCCTTGAATTAAGAGTGTGTAAGCATGTTTAGCATTGCTCTGATTCTTTGCAGACACAGTACCTTCCTCATCATCTGACTCCCTGCTTCTGTCCTGTCTCCTCTGTCACCATCTATCTTATCTAATTCTATCTATAATGATTTGTAATTATAATATGGAGTCCTAACAAATGCCAGATAATATGATTTAGTAGGGAACGGCAATGTTTGTTTTGGTACATTTTTAATCCTCTCCAGGGTCACCTCTTCATTTGGAGTTGATTCCAGCGAATACCTGACGATTTCGTTCAGTTGAGAGTGAGACAATATAATTTGTCTGAGACTAACGAAAGTAAGTGGTTTGGATGCATCAAGTTGGCCGGTAATTTTGAGCAACAAAGCCCTCCGTCCTTACTCTGGCTGCGGTACACATTTAATGCTTCCCGTGAGACAGGAATCACACTTATTTTCACAGACAGAATGCGTCTTCGTTATTAGAGTCTGAAGAAGCTACACAATACACCGACATTACATATGAATATTTTCACATTTCATGTCACACTATTATAGTATATATGAGTTCTGAGCGGAAAGTATCCAGCTGAGTATATTTTTTCTCATTAACCAGTAGGAGCAAAGGGGATGTGACTCACTGGAGTGTGACCTTGAATCGTTGTGCGCATACAGGGAGTATGTTTCAGTGTTGCCGCCTAGCCCAGTCTCCGCCGAGCAGTGTGTGTTGGAGGACGTGTTCTTGCTCGTAGCTTTTTCGTTTTGTGCCGCGATGACCAAGCATATCAGAGCAACGTTATTGCATCAAATTTTGTAAAAAAAAAAAAAAAAACTTGTTGACACGGAGATCTTTCAAACCATCAGGAGGATTCAACAGGTTTATGGCGATGAAGCTTTGACCCAAAAAAGGCACGGAAGTTTCGGAGCAAGGTGAAGTTCATGCTGGAGTTTTTTTAATTGGTGCCTTGACCTTTGGCCGTAAGTGATCTTGAAAGGTCCAAACTCAAAAGGTCACGCATACTCAAGGGGCTATAATTCGAAACGCGTTGAAGATAGAGATATTTACTATTACCAAGATACAGGAAGTCTCATATGGGCTTTCGCCCTATGGCAGCATATGACCTTTGACATTAACTTGAAAAGGTGAAACGCAAGGTCGCCAGATTTTCAGAAAGGGCGTAACTTGAAAACATTTGTGCCATTACCTTAGACTTTTAAATGTGCACTGATGGTAAATGACAGAAACGAGTCAGTATTCATTAACAATAAAATAACTGCTATAGGGCGAGATGTGTTGTGCCTGGCACCACCTTTTCTTTTTTCACTGCCAGGGCGTTGTTCATTAACAGTATGCTCCAAAGCGCCAAACATGTCAATAAAGAGAACTACCAGGGCGTTCTCCATTGCCTCCAGAATGCAGTGCATTCCAAGAAACAAGAGTTGTGAGAGGCAGAGGACTGGCAGCTCCACCACGACTATGCTCCAGTTGATTCATCCAATTTCAATCAGGATTTTTTGGCCAAAAACAGGACCACACAGGCAGGCTCCCTGACATGGCTCCCTGTGACTTTTGGCTGTTTCCTGAATTAAATTCATGTTTGATGAAGGATTCCAGATTTTTGGGACGCAAATGAGACAAAAAATGTGACAAAGATCTTATCAGCGATCTCGAAAACTGACTCTAGGCTACAAAATGCTTCCAGCAATGGAAGGACTGCTGGGCTAGATGTGTTGAGTCCCATGAGGCAAACCAGCCACGGGTCTGGTATTTTTGGATCAGACATTGCATGTCTGTGCCACAGTATCTACTATTTTCTATAATATGGCCCAATATAGATGAGTTTAAAGGATGTATGGACGCCCAGTCATCTAAATAAGTTCTCTCAGCACTTTTGGTAATACACTCTGTCTATCTATCTACTGTCAGACGCCTTACTCACGTAAGGGATGGCCACAAAGAAATCGGCTCCATGTCGCCCTGTCCCCCGCCATTTCACTGCCGTGCTCCCAGTTCACACACCCCTCTCTCATATACCTATCCACTCCATCCCTCCACCTCATCCTTGGCCTCCTCCTTCCTCTCTCCCCCTCCACCTCACTCACATACACTTTCCTCATCAGTCTCTCAGTCTCCATCCTTTCCACATGGCCAAACCACCTCAGTGTGTTTTACCTAACGCCTCATATCACATCCACATCCACACCACAACGCTCCTTCACTTCCTCTTTTGTCAGTCTGTCTCTCTGTGTGACTCCACATGCTCCTCTCATCTCATTTCCACTGCTCTCACTCTTGACTTGTGTTCCTCCAGCAAGTTACAAGCTTCACTTCCATACGCTCGAGTTGGTATCACAATACCGTCACGTAGTAACTATTTCATATCTATGTCACTTCCCTGTTTCTTATCACTGCTTTCAAGGAACCAGCAACCTTTCTTCCATGTTGTACCCTTTCCAATGCACTTCACCCTCTAAAATTCCATCCTTACTCATCACACTATCCAACTACTTAAATGCACTCACATTTTGGTAATACAAGGTATATAATACACAATGGACACTTTGGTGCACTGAGCTCTCACAAATCTTTACTTCTGTGACATTAATTCCATGACTCATGCTGCATACAAGCATATAACTCATTTATATGTGCAGGTGACTCATGTTTTAATTAAACGGGAGCCTGACTCAGACTGATCATGTCCAGGGATTTGGGGAGTGACGCCATTTCTCTCCGGTTAAAATGCTTGCCCACTTTTTTTTTTTTTTTTTTATCCTGACCACAAAGCAACAAGTCACAATAAGTGTGGTGTTGACATTTCAAACAGATTGATCCACCAGCACTGGACTAATAGAAATACATAGAGAAGATTGAAATCGTAAATGTATGGCAAGAATCCGTTACATTAGAAGGTTCGTTCGTTGTCTGCAATGTGTGTATTTTGAGGGAGGGAGAGAGAAAGAGAGAGAGAGAGAGAGAGAGAGAGAGAGAGAGAGAAGGGGGGATATTGCCGTGTACACCTGTCAACTAATTAACAAAGTGAATAGCTAAACTGACTGACAAAGTGATAAATAGATACAAGGAACAAATAGCAAAGGAACTGACATGGAAAGCACTTGTCCATCAGCGTTGATCGGCTGTGGAACTAAGTGATGTTAATAATGGATATCAGTGGCGTCATCGGAGGAAATGTGACGCAAATCTGTAAAGCCGATTAGGAAAGTTACTGTATTTTATGCTGGAGTGTGAGAACTTGTATTGTTTAGGCTTTATGCTCGAACAAACACACACACACACACACACACACACACACACACACACACACACACACACACACACACACACACACACACACACACACACACACACACACACACACACACACACACACACACACACACACACACACACACACACACACACACAATCTCTCTCTCTCTCTCTCTCTCTCTCTCTCTCTCTCTCTCTCTCTCTCTCTCTCATCTTATACAAACAAAGCACTGAACATTATACTGCGGCCCTGGTCCAGATGGAGGTTTTGCCACTACACAAAGACCAGTATAACTATAAACCCTCTCATGCTAGGAGCAACTCTCGCATCCCATTGCAAGTAAAGTTATATACGAGTCAGCGTGAGTCGCAGTACCCTGAGAGAGCTGTGATAGGTATTAACTCTCTCATGGCCGGGACAACTCTGGTATTGCATTTCATGTATTGCCGAACGTTTTTGTTCAGCTGAGAGTGAGTCACATGGACCCAGGAGAGTAAATACTAAAATTATAAATTCTTTAATGATCGAGACAACTCTCATATTACATCAGCTCCAGATCATTTAATATGGCTGCGTGAGTCACATCAACCTGAGAGTGTAAACCGTCACCATTGTCCGTCTCACGGTTGGGACAACTCTAGTATTGCACTGCAGCCAACAACATACGATTGAACTTGGCTACAAGTGTGTCACAGGCGCCTAAGAGAGTTGGTGCTGTCACCATGAACCCTGTCATGGTCAATGCAAAACTATTACTCTCTTACAGCTAAGGTCAGATGATTTTATACAGCCGAGTGTATCAGGAACATGAGAATCAAATCATAATATCGAGAGTGTTACATGGCAGTTACATACTTACGAATATTGACCATATACAAGGTGTCTAAAACGAGTTACTATATTTCGTGGGAGAATAGCAAAACCTGATTGAAAATATAAGAGAGAAAAGAAAGGAAAAAATGAAATGTGAACCAATAAAATGCAGAGCAACTCATGCATTCTATTGAACGTAAAATATTAAATGATCTGACATGTAATATACTGCAATATTTTTTTAAATAAATATAAATTGGTAATAGAATCTATTTACTGTTTTATACCTCTATCTAGTTATGGCTATATTTAACCCATGGCTAGGGTAAATCATGTGTCGAGTGGCCAAGCATAGAAACCAAAATGCTAGAGATTGTGAACCATGCTTGGACAAGAACTGATTGCCGGCCCGATGCAAGTATTTATTGAACATCATTTGTACTTTTATTAATCGAAAATAAGTGTTGGGTCATAGCAAGATAATCATTTGATGTATTAATCACTGACGGACTAGCCCATAATCAGTCCTGTAATGAAAAAGGTTATGAACATTTAGACTTTACGCTCAAGACTATCTGCAGAAAAACAAAGTGCACATGCTTTCAAAATTTAAGTTGATCTACGTGTTAATTTAGTTCTTCCAGTACATTCAATAAGGCTTTTTATTATAATGTCGTGAGGTGTACAGCTGGTAGTATTTCTCGAACACCAGACAGCCTGGAAGTGCTGATTATAACAAGTTCACCTGTCCTAGGGCACAATGAAACTCTCTCTCTCTCTCTCTCTCTCTCTCTCTCTCTCTCTCTCTCTCTCTCTCTCTCTCTCTCTCCTCCACTTTCCATCCCAGCCTCTATTGTCTGTCTGTCTGTCTGCCTCATATTCAGGTTTAGTAATCTCACTAATGGATCGTCAAAGTGGCACATTCAGAGAAGTTATATACAGGCACATGAGGTCTTATGAGAGAGAGAGAGAGAGAGAGAGAGAGAGAGAGAGAGAGAGAGAGAGAGAATAATGATACTAAGAATACAAGGATGATATCCCAAGAGCAGAATAAGGACTTTACTGTATTTATACTGAGGTGCATACACATTACTTGTTTGTACCATTCAGTATAATGAAATGTTTTGTATCTTATTCGTGCTACTTATATGGAGTTTTATTCAGCTGAGGATGAGTGGTCTAGAAGTCAATGTGGTAGTGAATGCTGTATCTATTTCTTCATCCTCGAAAACTCTCTCTTAAGCTGAATTACACCGAATTAATCCTACATACATAACGCTTTGAACATAACGATGTATTCTGTCCTCCTTGGGAGACAGTTTCTGAACTCTAGGCGATGGATATCACCTTCATTAACCACTTGTGTACAAGAGAAGGTTATCCTAAGTTTAACACGGTTGCCAGTAGAAGCAAAAATAAAATTTAATGTACGTTCTCGGACTGATGGGGTTAGAGGGATACAGTAGCATGTTCATACATTCGGTAACATATAACACACTGCCACACTGTCCAGGTTAATTTGATGACGTGTAAGAACTCTCAGTCACAAGAATTACCTGCCATTCATCCATCCGCCCATCCATTATTGTCCTGCTAGGAGTGTTGGAATTCAAGTCTAATGCAACCCAGTCCAGAGAGTGACCTGTCGCTCATACATGAGCGGTACTACGTGACCAGTAAACCCCTTGTGGGTCCTATCGGGTTGGAGCGTCTTATTCCACAAGACATCCAGGCGTCCAGTCGTTGGCTATACGGGTAACACCAAGTAAAGTAAATGGTTTTTATTTAAACTCTACCACGACGGTTCAATCACTCCCAACCAGACTCTTTCACCTTTACCGGCACCAGCATCATGGGTGAGGGGGGGGGGAGGGCCACTTCCCCGGGAACATAAAGTGGTGTTCCTCGGCTTCCAGAATTACTTATCCTGAGAGTCAGGAAAACATGGTAAGAGGCATAAAAGCCTTTAATAATACTTCACCCACATGAAAGCCCGTGTACACACACACACACACACACACACATATATATATATATATATCTATATATATATATATATATATATATATATATATATATATATATATATATCTATATATATGGATGAGTTTGGGAGAGTGTGTAAGAAATGGACTCTAATGGTGAATGTAGGGAAGAGTAGTTATGGTCTTTGAGAGAGATGAAGTCAGTGAATGTACAGTGAAGTTGGACGATGAGGAAATGGAAAATATGAGTACGTTTAAGTACTTGGGTAGTATGATGAGTAAGGATGGAAGTTTGGAGGGTGAAGTGCTTGAAAGGGTACAACAGGAGAGAAAGGTTGCTGGTTCCTTGAAAGCAGTGATAAGAAACAGGGAAGTGAGCAGGAAAGTGAAAAAGCTACGGTACTACATGACAGTATTGTGATGCCAGCTCTAACGAACTGAAGTGAAGCTTGGACGTTGTTGGAGGAACACAAGTCAAGAGTGAGAGCAGTGAAAATGAGTTATTTGAGAGGAGCATGTGTAATCACATAGAGAGACAAACTGATAAATGAGGATGTAAAGGAGCGTTGTGGTGTGGATGTGGATGTGATAGAAAACATTAGGAGAAACACACTGAGGAGGTTTGGTCATGTGGAGAGGATGGAGAGTGAGAGACTGATGAGGAGAGTGTATGTGAGTAAGGTGGAGGGGGAGGGGAGGCCAAGGATGAGATGGACGGATGGAGTGGAGAGGTATATGAGAGAGAGGGGTGTGAGTTGGGTGCAGGGCAGTGAAATGGCGGGGGACAGGGCGACGTGGAAGCGATTTGTTTGTGGCCACCCCGTATGGGATTAAGGCGTCTGGCAACAGACAGAGATAGATATATATAAAGATGCATTGATGCATACATTGGTAAGCTAAGTACATTCATATATGCAGTAACGTGTCTACAAAAGCTATCTTTACCCTGATAACGGATGGTTTTTCAGTGAGCCTTGTGGTTTTACGGTCTGTTATTTACTTAATCATTTATTTTATTTGAGAGTTAGTTCTGCCTGCGTAAAGTTCCACCTTCAGGCAAAAAATAAGAAGCTTGCACAATATTAGTCAGTGGAAAAATTTTATTTTATCAACCATACCTCTTTTCCCACCTCCAGCTAAGATGATGTAGGGTCCAGGAAAAAAAAAAAGACAGACATAGAAACTAACCAGATGTCTGTCAAAATGAATGGGCCGCATTCTCATATACTCACCATTCTAGCTTTCGGAATCCTGACTTCACCTTACAGGCATAAATATTTACACAAATGCGCTTCATACCAAATATCAACACAAGTCAGTCCGACAACTGTCACTTCATCTAGAAAAAAGGGCGGTGACAAACCGCTGTTATACATTACCTACAACGATGTGACGATGGATCGAGCTCCAACGAGCTCGATCCATCGTCACATCCCTAGCCTGATCACTCACCATATCTCCAATTCTAACACACTCATTTTCCATAATAATCTATGCCCCCTCTTGTTGGTCTACACACCTACTTCCACATTAAAAATCTGCCTTGGCATACCCTTATCCCCATTCTAATCACACCCATTCTCTCCAGATTACCTTATTATATTAAACACACTTTCCTTGACTGTGATGTCCAAACACTTCCTCACAACACATCTTTCACGAATCACATCATTCCTTTTCCTACTGAGTACACATTCCATACACTTTCCTTAACAACTCACGTACCAATACCCTTGATTCCATTTTTTTTTTTTTTATGACGTTTAAAGTCTCCAACCTTGTATTACTGTAGACATCAAATCTCCTCCATGCAAGCCAAATTGCATCTACTACACTCAGACCTGTGTTGTATCATGCCCTTCATAGTACCAACTCCTTTGCTTCCCTGTGCTAATCTTTTTTCTTTTTATTTGCACATTTACCTTTTTCGTCGGCCATTGGCCAAAGTAATTAAACTCCCTCAGTAATTAGAGTCCTTATCTTTTTCTTTTTTTCAGTTTTTACGAGGGCACAGTGGGAGTCACCTTCTCTCTCAACAGTAATCAGTTTGCACCTATCCTATTATGCTATCAAAGCACCATGCTCACAGACATTCAGAAAACTCTGCCCTAGTCTACTAAGCATTTGTAAACTGTTTTCAAGCAGCATAACATCGTCTGCATACATCAGTGTCTTAATACTCTAACCTTACCCATCCAGCCAGATCTTCAGAGCGAACGCCTCAACCCCCACTATGAAGCATGGTATTGGCCTGTCGTCACTGGGCAGAGGATCGGGTTCTGGTAGGCCAATGATTCCATCTTCTAATGTTTCCTGAAGTTCAGTCATGGCAAACACTGCTACATCAGGTGAGCAGCCAGGAGTCCCGACGTCAACGTTGAGAAACTTGTAGTCAGCATCCACAAGTGCCATCAGTGCTATGGAATGGAACCCCTTGCAGTGGTAGAACTTAGAGCCAGCACTTTTAGGACATTTGACAGCAGTGTTCTTTCCATCAAACGCACCAGTGCAATGAAGAAAGTTTCATCTGTTTTGAAAGCCTTCAGCCACTGCCTTCCACTCCTCAGGGGTTGTAGGACAGGACATCAATTCCTCTGCATGTTCTTCCGTGACAGCTTCACAAACTTCAGGCACGAGAACAGAGATGGTGTTATAAGCCACCCTAAATCCATATTGTAGTGACTTATTGCTGCTTCCAGGTGCCACATACCTCTGAGTGATGGCCAGTTTCAATCCAGGTTCCAAGGCTGCCCTCAAGAAAGTGTCTATCTTCTCAATCCTGTGTCCCACTCTAGCAAGCAACTCTTGAAACATTTCAGTGTCCACTATAAGAAAATTGTGGAATCCACTGTGCTCTTCTGCACTTAATTCTGCCATTAACTTCTCATATTGGCAATAGAGTGGTCTTCTTAGAAGCCAGGGCCTGCTCCACACTCGTCTTCCTCTTTGCAATCTCTTAATTATTCTGATGTTCCTCTCTCTCTCTCTCTCTCTCTCTTCTTCCTCTTCTTCAATTTTCATCACTAATCTCACCAAAGCCATTTCTGTGATGGCAAGACTAAGTTCTAATAGTTCTCAACTGTACATGAGTGCCATTGTGAGGTCTTCACTGTCCACGAGCCAAAGACAGACTGATGAGAAGTGGAGGCACCTGCCTCATATTTATACCCCCAACAACTAAAATCTCCATCAGACGTAGACCCACATTTTAGGTAGCTTCGGGATCTATCGTAACACATCTTTCTTAACGATTTATTTTGCATATTGTACACAGACATCCTCTTCTATGTCACTGATAGAAACTATGCCGATATTAAGACTATGTAAACAGCATTCTAGAGAAAGTAAAGGTGTAATTTCCAAATGAACTGCTAAGGAAGAGATGCTACGAATACGATCCGTAGTGTGAACATATTGTAAGCGCGGTATTATCCTGTACAGCGTACAACGAGAGCTAATCAGTTGGGATGCAATAGTGCTTTATTGCGCTCTAGTGGCGCGATCCAGTTCAATCGCCTTGCCAGCGGCGTACAAGCACAGTAAAAGCGTTTCCAATGCGCGTATTAGCGTAGTGTAAGCGAAGAGCGATCGTAACGTGTGATGTCAGTGCATCAAAACTCCGCCAACTATCAGGATTCCTCGCGATTTTGACCTGTTTCCAAGAGTAACGCAATCGCCTATGAATATCGCGAATATGTGAACTGAGCTTGGCTCGAGTATTTACCTGTGACGATAGACAGCAGGCGATTGAGTGGCCAGAGTTCTTTCTTCTTCTTCTTCTTCTGCTTCAGGTAAATTCGTTAAAAGGAGGCCTTTGGAGACATAAAAGTGGTACCATATAAGGAAATTTGATATGGAGAATTAATCCTTTTCCCAAGCACTCCCCACTGTATCTCGTTGCAAATATTTGACCTCAAAATACTTTAGGTCTCCTGAAGTTACATATTTCTCACTCATCAGGCGTTCTGATATATCCCTTACTTTCTGTCTGATAATTCTTCCATGTAACTTCCTATAACAATCGACGGACTTGTGCCACAATTATTTTTCCGCTCAGTTTGGTCATCTTTATCATATTCAGGGGTACAGCCACACTTTTCTCCACGTTATTGGTGCAGTTTCACTCATTATCGCGCTCTTACATGTCTCCAACAACATTTAATTCCACTCTTTCCAATGCACTTAATCTTTGCCTACACCCCAGTATCACCTGCTGCCTTCCCATTCTTCACCAGCATCGCAACATTTTTCATTTCACTCAGTGTCACACTTCTTGTTGCTATATTCCTACTCTGCACACCACAAAAACAGCCATGTGTACTACTGTTGTGCTGTCATCACCCCCATTCATCAGCCTTTCAATATATTCTTTCTTTCTTTTAACTTCGTTTTCATTTGTTAGTATTCTTTCACTTTCACACCTCATGCTTTGTTACATGTTTTCCTTTTTTCCACATTCTCATACCTCTTCCCAAAATAGCTTCATATTGTCAGGGTAATTTGCATTCCATTTTACTACAGTCACAAGGGCAGCCAAATATTGTGCTTATACCCGACTCTGTCAGTCTCTTACTCACTCAGTCAGGTAGTTAATGAGTTGCTGCTCATTCTGAAGAACGGGGTCTAGGCCTTATGGGAAATATTGGAAAGAAAACGAAATTTTGCACAGGGGTGGCTCTCTTCCCCAGCCTCAGTTCAGGCAAGGTGGGACCCCAGAGGGTTGCACCCCTTCCCAGGGGGGCGGCAGGGGTGTCCCACCCATAACCGTTTGGCACGGCCAATTTTTTTTTTCCCTTATGATCACAGTTTTTCATATAATTGTACAACTTCACTCGCACTGGCTTATTAGGATGACTGGACCCCTGTAGGCTACCTCCACTAGTGGGAGAGCGGCCCCAGCTGGCCTTGTACAAAGTAAGTATGTAAGGCCAAATTATTTAACAGAAGAACATGAAATATTGCATATAGATAGATGCTTGCCACAGACACATCTTAGAAATGGTGGAGCCACCAAAGATTGTCCCTCACGGGGGAGGGGGCTGTCCACAAGGGTCTGGCAAGGCGATTATGTACAAACATAATTTTAAACCTGGAAACACAAAAATTTTCCAAAATTGATAGCAGTTTACCCGATCCACGTTTTAGGCAGAGTAGGATTCTCAGCGACCACCCTCTATGGGCGGGGAGGGAGGGGGGGGGGTGGAACCCAGGAGGATAAGGCCATAGTTACTTTTTTCTTCTTCTTCTTACTCAGAGGCATGCAATTTTGCTCTCGGGGCCTTAGCCAATACCTTTATGCATTTTTTTAAACGTAGGAGCACAAAATATCGCTTACTGGTAAATGTTCATTTCAGCCACGTTTTAAGCATGGAGGGACCCGAGATAGCCACCCCCACGGGAGGCTGGGGTGATCTGCCCCTAGTGAAGACAACGCCATAGTTTGTACGTAGGCTCACAAAATTTTGCATAGTAGTTTATCTTCAACCAAATCAAAGATTATAAAGGGTGGGACCTCCGGGGCTCACCCCTCCACCTTCCCCGTAAATATTTACTTCCTGCCTTCTACAGTATTACAGGGTTTGATGCGGCTGTCAAGGGTGTTCCCTGACTTGTGCTTCCTAGATCGGCATTCGCCTTCGTCTTCTTTTTCCTCACTAGCCTGCTCACATGTTTCTTTCCCCTGGTGTGTTCACAGCTCCTTTCATCAGAATCCCAATCTTCCATCTACACAAGGCACTTACTCCTTTCTTTCTCCACTGTCTTTTCAACCTCATCATCCCACCAAGGTGTATGTATCTTCTTAGTTGCTAACCTCCCGAAATTGTACATTGTTTTGGCATCTATAACTGAACACTCCATATATGCCTTCACAAGTTCTCCTGATCGATTTCCTTTCAATTCGCTTATTCCAGCTCCTCCACAACCTTAACCTAATATTCATCTACCACTTTTTTTTTTCTTAGCTTCTACATTTCCAGCATTTCAATCAGAATGCTTCTCCTACCCTCAACCCCCATCACTTCTCTCAGCTTAACCTTGCATACGACAGCCATATGATAATATAACCGTACCTTCCTCTCAAAGTCGTCGTATCAAGAACACTTTTAAGCTTCAATCTCCCTACAAGCACCTTATTATATCACTTTGTTCATTTCATATGTACCATATAAATGATTGGTATCCTTTTGCATTTAATATATGAGGTACAAATGCATAAACTCCTTACTATAACAATGTCCTTCAGCCGCCTTCCATTAACAGTCGTTACTGGTACACAATAAAAACCTATCGCTTCATTCACATGACCAGTGTCAAGTTTTCCGTTCATGTTACCAATCACGAAAGCATTATAACTTCTGGGCATCAGGTCAGGCACCCGATCCACTTGGTCCCCAAACTTGCTTCTTTGTTCTTCGCCAGCCTCAGTGCTGTGTGTATATCCAGCTCTCTCTGCCACTTCCATCCTTTTTCTATTTTGCCCAATCCCCCAAAGAATACGGGGATGTAAGGATACCACTCGGCATTGCAACAGATTTCCAGGGTTCCAATAGTTTATTTGGCATGTCATTAGGTGCAGATATACCCGTAAATATCACTATATTGCATGAGTTGAAAAAAAAAAAAGGTAATTTCATTATTCCCATTCTGAACATTGAAGCCCCAGGCATTGCTCATTCAAGAACATAAGTTCACACAAAATCTCAGTTCTTCAGTTTCTCGATTTCTATTGGTGGATAATATTCCTACGGTGAGAGCGGCCTGGTATGTTTATCTACTAACACATGGTTATCAGTAATGTGATGCGTCAGGGAGGAAACTGACGGACACAAGAAGCAGACACAGAGACCTTGTTGGAGAATTTATGACCTTTACTATATATACATTCATATTATACAGGCACAAAAACGTCCTTTTCCACCCAGTTTTGTGAAGACACGTAATCTAAGTACCCTCAGATAACTTCACGTGCATCTAGTATTACTCATCCGCAGTCAGACCTCTCCTCTCGCATAGCTTGGCCTGGCCAGTCGTCACTATGCCTGAGCTCCGTGAGACCTCCAGCGATTCTGCTCGTGCCTGCAACCCGTTGAGGGGGGGCACCCAACAGCAGATCCGAGCCGTCAGGAGCCACTACCATCCAGGGAACCGTGAATTGGTACAACGTGAGAGCGTGCTACGGTTTCATCAAGCGCCGGGACACTGGCGCTGATGTTTTCGTTCACGTCTCGGGGATCGCTGTGCCGAATCCACGGCATTTCCAGCGCTCACTCGGTGAGGGAGAGACGATGGAGTTTCATGTTGTTCAGGCTCCCAAGGGTCCCGAGGCTAGGGATGTCACTGGACTGGGTGGTGTTGCTGTGCAGGGCTCTGCCCGTGCACGGCGGCGTCTCCCGGCCCAGAGACACCCGCCAAGGGGTCCTGGGGGTTCTGGCAACACAAACACACTATGGTCCTTTCACCGCAAGAAGTCCGTTCAGGGTGGGGCCCACCTGGTGAATCACCTCTAGCGATGCTGCCAAATCAACCGTATTACATGCTTCTCTCTCTCTCTTATTTCCCATCTAAGTGCTATTTGAAATTGTTTTTTATATTCTGTATATAATAAAGGAAGCTATATAGTACATTGAACATCAATTTTTAGAATTATAACAACGATTTGAATGAATTCTATGACACGCGGCAGAGCTTTTTTCCCATGTTGCCACGCCGAGGTCGGCGAGGGACCCAGGGTCAGAGAGAGGATTAGGCCTACAGGGGAAACCTCTTAAAAATAAAACGCACCTAGACTTTTACCTCATAGGTGGTGTGGAAAAAGAGTTGAAAATAAATAATAAATATATACAATATATATATATATATATATATATATATATATATATATATATAGAGAGAGAGAGAGAGAGAGAGAGAGAGAGGGGGGGGGGAGAAACACGTGGGATGGGGGTAGGTAGTGATAATCCGATAATTGGTGGTCAAATTGGCAACGTCGCACTCGGGGAAAGTCCAACTTCTGCCACACCCTGCAGGGACTTCTTGCTGCGAAAGGACCATAGTTGCGATGTGTATAGCGATGGCTGAGGCTTTCAGTGGGGGTAGCAAGGCGGTCCTGGCTGTTCTCCTTTCTCAAATCTTTGTGGAGAACGGCCTACCATGCATTGCCATTACCCGAAGCTTCACCCGCGATCCACGTCTCCCCCTTCGTCAGAAGTGTCAGGCCCGGCGGCAGCAGCCTCCACCACCCCGCACGACACCGCGGAAACGGCTGTGTTTGGATGCCCCTCTCAACAGAGTGACTGGCGCCACTACAACCGACTCTACGATCACCGACCCAGAACCGTCACAGACCATGGACATCGAGCATGGGGAGACTGTTGTCGAGGTTCACCTCCCTTCGTCAGGAGTTGAGGAGAAGCGAGTCTCTTCTCCCTTCCCTTCAGTCCATCTGGACGAAGCAGAGCCCTCCTCCTTGCCTTCTCCATCTGCTCCTGACGAAGTGGAGGCGCCTCGTCCACCTTTACCACCGCCTGCCACCATTGCTCGCCCTTCTTCCCCTCCACCTAAGGAGAAGAAGAAGAAAACCAAGAAGAAAGGAGGCAAGACCAAGGCCGACCCCTTCAACGTCGCACGCCGCTTCGAGGCCCTCCTACCGACGCATTCTGACTCTGCTACACTCAACGCCCGCACGGATACAGAACTGGAAGAACTTCTATACGACCTGACGGATCCTATAGACGATCAGGATACACTGCCCCATGTCTACCGGCACCTCTATCAGGATTTCCGTGAGGCGTATATCTCCAACTCCCTTTCTTCATCTCAGGAAGCCGTTATCCGACAGGACGTCGGGTTTGATCCACCTCGAGCTGCTCTGATCCACTACATCGCAGTCAGACTCCTCTCTTAACTTGCTACCTATTTCCATCTTTTGCGGTTGCCCACTTCCATCTTTCAGCAGTTATCCTTGACCTGTTTGCTGCCCTCGCCTCAGACTTTATTCTGGCTGTCATTCCCGCTTTACTTTACTTTTTTTTATTTTTTTTAACCCTTGTCTGCTTTTTTCAATGCTCATCTCTGACGGGCTCTCTAGTTTGCCCGTGTCCCCACCACTGCTGTGGGACAAATCTGCAAACAACGACAACAGTCAGACCTTGCCTATACCGTATTGTCTACACAGTTTATGCAACCGCTACAATTTGTGTGTGTGTGTGTGTGTGTGTGTGTGTGTGTGTGAGTCACAGACAGACAGCAAAACGAAGGCCGAAAGGAAATAAGGCCTCCAAAATGAGACTTTTCTCTCTTAATCAACCGACCACAACTCCTCTCCCCTCCTCTTCTCTCCTTCCCTCCCTCCCTCAACATTTCTCTCTCTCCTTCCCTCCCTCCCTCAACATTTCTCTCTCTCCTTCCCTCCCCACCTTTCTCTCTCCTCCTCCTCCTCCTCTTCCCCTCTTCACGTCTCTCTCTCTCTCTCTCTGGAATGGAGTTGTTCTATTTATAACATTACAAGCACCTCACAGAAATGCCAGAGCCGCAACAAAACACGCAATATTAATAACCAAGTAAATGTAATTTGAGGCATGCTGAATAGCTGTTAGAAACTGACACCCTAACTGCCACAAGGGACTCCGAAGGCCATGTTCGTTGGATAACCAAAGTAATACAGGTGGCAGTGAAAATAGAGAGAGAGAGAGAGAGAGAGACAGACAGACAGACAGACAGACAGACAGAGACAGACAGACAGACAGACAGACAGACGAGGCAACACAACTGAAATATAGAAGATTCTTTAAAAAATAATTTATATTTCAAAGAAGAAATCTAAAAGGGCAGAGGCAAAGGTTGAGAAATTAATTTTTACTTCTTTTTTTTTTCCCAAGTGTAGGATAAACACTGAAGAATCACAACATCGCCTATGTGATGTGACTATTGTACTGGTAAGACAGGACTGCCAAAATACGAATGTAAAGGCCTAAGAACTGTTTGCAGCTGAACCTGTAGATATAAACAAAGCTTCTCACCAACCCCTCAGTGGCAGTGAAACCAAAGCTTCTCACCAACCCCTCAGTGGCAGTGAAACCAAAGCTTCTCACCAACCCGGCAGTGGCAGTGAAACCAAAGCTTCTCACCAACCCCTCAGTGGCAGTGAAACCAAAGCTTCTCACCAACCCCTCAGTGGCAGTGAAACCAAAGCTTCTCACCAACCCGGCAGTGGCAGTGAAACCAAAGCTTCTCACCAACCCGGCAGTGGCAGTGAAACCAAAGCTTCTCACCAACCCCTCAGTGGCAGTGAAACCAAAGCTTCTCACCAACCCCTCAGTGGCAGTGAAACCAAAGCTTCTCACCAACCCCTCAGTGGCAGTGAAACCAAAGCTTCTCACCAACCCCTCAGTGGCAGTGAAACCAAAGCTTCTCACCAACCCCTCAGTGGCAGTGAAACCAAAGCTTCTCACCAACCCCTCAGTGGCAGTGAAACCAAAGCTTCTCACCAACCCCTCAGTGGCAGTGAAACCAAAGCTTCTCACCAACCCCTCAGTGGCAGTGAAACCAAAGCTTCTCACCAACCCCTCAGTGGCAGTGAAACCAAAGCTTCTCACCAACCCCTCAGTGAGGTCAGACATTTGCACACACCCCAGGCCGACCCCGGGATAATTTCTTCAAGGTTTTCGAATTTTTTTCTTTACCAATTGGTAGAAAATTGTCTGGCGCATCCGGCAAGATATTCTTTAGCTTCCAGGCCCATCTTGTGATCTGCTATGATTTACAGAAAAAATCACAAACTGCGCACTGGTAAAGTCTTAGCAAATGCACAATAACATCGCACTATGAATATTCATATATTCGCCACAAACACATCTGTTGCTGAAATGGTGTAGAATGATTACAAATATGTAGTACGAAGAATATCAGTACACAATATGGGTACCTAAATGAAAAAATATATATATATTTTTGTTTTTTTCCACCATTGTTGATGTTTATGTTTATGAAAGTATCGAGTTTATTATTTTTTTTTGTGTGTGGTATAGTGTGTCAAAAGAGAGGTGAAAGATACAATTTTTAGTCTGCTACAAGGGTGATGCTGTGTGTGTGTATAGGCTGAACTGTCTGAGCGGCCAATATTCGATACGAGCAAAGATCAGCACAGATCAGCAAGTTGGACGTTGGAATGTGTGAGAAGGGCTGGGTAGGTTTTACATCCATATACTCGTCATGAGAACAACTCATATGTTCCTGAGAAATGGTTGACAAGAAATATGCAAAAAATGGACAAATCCATTACATATGTACTTATAATAAAAATATATAATAATTATGATTTTTCCCTTTTAAAATGTTTATGCATGTATGGAGTTTTGTAGTGTGGATGGTAGAATGTGTGTTAAAGAAGAGAAGAAAGTTGCTATTTTTTGTCTGTTTCCAAATAAAGAGAGCAGTTGGGCGTGTCTAGGGACAACCCCCCAAAAAAAAAAAATAAAAAAAACGATAAACCCAGACATCAACACGTCGGACTGGAAAGTAGCGGGAAGGGTTGTTCTAGTAAGTACAATAAACACGGAATATATTTTCACGGCAATGCCTAATATGTGAGGAGGAAAACAATACAATAATAAAAATAATGACACAGAAGTAAATTAGTAAAGGACACAAAACATTCATACCTTTATGCTTGTAATGTTGTACTGTTGGTTGTGAGTTGTAGAGTTCGCAGCGAGCGCTAGGGACCCTTATCTGCCTTTCCTCCCATCCCAGGTCAAAGGCAAACATAGATAACCAACGGTCTGGGAAACACACTTTCTCTTTTTTCTCGACTTACTTTCTTATTCTTACTTAGATTAAGACATTTTCTTAGCCAGTCTTACACTACCACACTTCCATATTCATACAGAGTCCATTTTCACTAATATACACTCAGTTTTATAAATATGGTGCTTCTTCACACACTAGTTTCACATCAGTTACAAGTTTTTCACTTTAGTACCTAACAAGTGTGTGGTACTCTGGGAAGCAGGAAGGACTGAGAGTCACCTCACAGCCATGACACTGCCGGGTGGTAAGATTTCGCTCTCGTTGTCATCTGTCTGTTGTGACATAAACGTGGCACCGTAGATGAGTCCTCTTATCAGCTCTTGTTGTTCCTTGGAGATCAATGATTTTTTTTTTTATGCGAGGAAGAAGGAACCAAAGGCCATGAGCCCGCAGTAACAGTTCCCTCCAAGTGAAAAACAAAATACAATAGAGAGCCAAATTCAAGATCCGATCATTTCGAGATGCCTGGACACACTGCGTTTGCAAGACTGGAGATCATAGGGAGCAGGAGATACAGACAGAGG
This sequence comes from Coenobita brevimanus, assembly GCF_032717465.1. NCBI lineage: Eukaryota > Metazoa > Arthropoda > Malacostraca > Decapoda > Coenobitidae > Coenobita > Coenobita brevimanus. The sequence continues at coordinate 28,671,367 of NC_137009.1, forward strand.
CAGACAGTTCCAGAGTTGACCTGTTGCATAAATGAACGACTGGGAGTAACGGTTAACTCTTGCATTAGAGAGTTGGACAGAAAAGGGATGATAGTTTGCTGCCAGACGGGTGCTACGCGCCCGTCATAGAGGTGGAGGAATGCAAGCAGACAGTTCAGAGGAGCAGTGACCATTAAAGTAGCAATAGAAAAGAGACAGAGATGCAACGGTGCGGTGAAGAGACAGAGGTTGAAGGGAGTCAGTAAGAGGAGGAGAGTTAATGAGACGAAAAGCCTTTGACTCCACCCTATTGAGAAGAGCTGTATGTGGGGAGCCTCCCCACACATGAGAGTTGTACTCCACACAGGGGCAGATAAAACCCCTGTATAGAGTCAACAATTGTGCAGGGGTAAAGAAAGAGCGGAGTCGGCTTAGCACACCCAATCTCTTGGAAGCAGAGTTTACAAGAGATGTAATATGATCTTTCCAAGATAAGTCCCGAGTAAATGAAACCCCAAGCATGTTCAAGGATGATGCAGGATTAAACTGAATATTATTAAACATTAGTGGGTATACCTGTGGAAGATTTTGTCGGGTTGATAGGTGTAAGAACTGAGTCTTAGATGCATTAAAAACAACCATATTATTTTTACCCCAGTCAGAGATATGAGCCAAGTCAGACATTAGGTGTGCCATAGCCTCATCCCTTGTTTGTTGAAGTAACTGTTGAGATGGGCGTTGCGGGTACCGAATGGAAAGGTGAAGGGTGGAGTCATCAGCGCCGTATGAATGGATAAGGTTAGATGTACAGGTTAGAAGATCATTGATGAATAAAAGGAAGAGAGTTGGTGAAAGGACAGAGCCGTGAGGAACACCACTGTTGATAGATCTAGGAGAAGAACTATGGCCGTCTACAACAGCGGCTATAGAACGACCAGAAAGGAAGCTAGTGATGAAGGCACAGATAGAAGGATAGAAACCGTAGGAGGGCAGTTTGGAAATTAAAGATTTATGTCAGACTCGATCGAAAGCCTTTGAGATGTCAAGTGCAATGGCAAAGCTTTCGCCAAAGTCCCAAAAGGAGGATGACCAGGAGTCTGAAAGGTAGGTGAGAAGATCGCCAGTGGAGCGTCACTGACAGAACCTGTACTGACGATCGGAAAGAAGGTTGTGATAGGAAGGTTGTGATAGGCAGAAGTTTCTCCAAAAAATGCACTGCAGCCCAATCCTTTGCACCAAGTTGGTCTGGAGGATCACGAATGGTGCCTGTACGTCCCCGGAGCAATAACGATAGTGGACCGTATTCCTGCAAAACTGTACACGCAGTCATATACGAACTGCCTCATAGAGATTGTCTTTCTGGATTTCTGGCAATACTGTAGTAGTGATGTGTATTCCTAATACAAACGTCTCAAGTGGAAAATAGTTTCTTATACCACTTGACAGAATAATAAATGCATTTCACACTACCCGTCTGCATGTTGCTCTTATCAGTCAAATGCATGATGGGATTGTAGTCTGTGATTGGATTTGGTTTCCGAATACGTTGTCCTGAAGCGCAGTCAATTTTCTGTGTCTTGACGAGAGCACCAGTGTCCACGGCTAACAGAATGTAAACATCACTCTTGTCTCACCAATGGAGGTCAAGAAGAACCGTGCTTCGTTGCATCTAGACAGTGCCTCTCTCCTGCTCAGTACTGAACAGTGGCATGCCACGGCAGTTTGGCCTGACTGTGCCGCAGCATCCAATGTCCCTGGTGTGCAGGTGCAATTCAAGGTCTGGAGAGGAGTACCCAGTACCAGTTACATGTGTAAAGGATGTGACCCCTACCCACATAATCATCCATCATTTTCTTGATTATTGTGCCAGAAATGCCTAGACGATCGTTTTGTAGAAAATCAGTCATTGGCTTAGCGTATATTTTCATATCCAGGACAAAACCTGCTATCACACGGTACAAATTTCTTTATGTCAAAACAATGACGTTTCAATAGGATGTGCTGTTTGAAATATGGCCACAGAATAGCATGAGAAACTGATTGATCAGCTTTTGGAATGCCCCCAGATAGCGTTTTATCTTGCCTTTGAGATTCTTCAAAAAAGGTCTGATCATTTGCAGACTGACTGTAAGGTCCATGGTGTTGTCTGAGAAATGAAAGAAACAAAGGATATTCTGGTACATGTTTCAAGACATGTGCTTGCCTAGTACATAGAGATGTGTTACAGCATCAGCCGTCCAGTACTCGACAGCACCATTCTTTCTCACCAAGGACATCAGCATCATCAGTGCCAAGAACACATACAACGAAGGCACTGTCAATTCAGTCTACATCAGTGTCCTGCATGCCCCATTTTGCTGTTCATCGATGGTACTCTAATGGAAAAATTTGTTAATTTCTGTCACTATGTGCATCATCAAATATTGGACGAAGAACAAGGTGAAGTAACTCAGCATTGAACAGCTGGCTGTGAGTCCAGTTGTGTCACATAAACCAGAGAGACTTTTGTCGAACGTAAAGGTCCTTGATACGAAGTCCATCCTTTGTGTCCAAGTGTAGGATGTGTGGGAAGGTGATGTAGGTACCTGAGAATGTTGCCTCGACTGTCTCTTCACCCTTCAGTGGCGACCGTGTTTTATGATGACTTTTCCAATTAATCAAGAAGGACGAGGGGCAGACAAGGTGTGTGTTGGCGAGAAAGATATCCCCGGTGCAGGACCAGGTGATTTGGGAGGTGATGAGGTAGCACGGTATCGTTACAGGCTGCACGAGGTGGAAGGAAATGGTGGAGATTGTGTAGCAAAGGAAGACTATTCATGACATGCTCCTGCTGCTGCTGTTGCTCCTACAACATGCTCACCTCCTCCTTAACCTTCCCAGGAGGAAAAAAATTATTGCTTTGCGACCCTGTTTGCAGGAGGAGAAGCAATCTATGGCGAGAAGATGATGGGGCATCGTCATCGTCGTTGGAGTCATCACCCTGGTCTGTTTGTGTTATGACCCACTCATCAGTTTCTGAATTAACAATGAAAATGATTAGTCAATGTAGTTCTTTAAACATATACATAAAGGGAACACCACTATATACAGTAGTCCATGGCTCACATATAACTTCTCTATTCTTTGTGTCTTCTCAGTTTGCTGGCTCCAAAACTTCATTTGGTGGCCAATCGTTTGTACACTTTTACTGGTGTATCCCTATGAATCATCCAGCAGTAGTCCGCCATCACCCTGAGATTCCAACGTCTCTGGCACCTTCTTTCCATGTGCTTGATATCCTGATAGAATCTTTTACCCTGTTCTTCACTCACTGCTCCAACATTTAGGGGGGGAAAAATCCAAGTGCAAATCCAAAATGCAAATGCAAAAAGCGAACTTGAGACTCAACTTGCAACCCAACTCCGTAAACTTGACCAACAAAATACTCACCATTTCTTTATAATTTGCATCCATATTGTTACCCAAAAACTTAGAAATTTTCTTGAATGATACCCAAGCCTCTCGTTCCAGGTCGTTCATTGCACCATCAAATTCTGCATCAGAAATCAGTTTTCTAATATCAGGTCCAGTAAGTACGCCCTCTTTCAGTTTAGCTTCAGACAAACCAGGAAACTTTTGCCACAAATACATGAAACAGGGTTCATCTTCTGACAGGGCTTTGACAAACTGCTTCATTAATCCAAGCTTAATATGAAACAGTGGTAACAGCACTTTATTTGGATTCACCAAGCTAGGTCTAACGATGTTTTGGGCACCAAGCTGTAGATTTTTTTGTATTTGGCCATTCCGTCTGAATCCAATGCAAATCCTTGGCTCTGCTGTCCCACTCACGAAGAAAACATGGGAATCTTGCATACAATGACAGCTGACCCAGTATGATACACAGAACTCTCATGTCCCCACATATGAACCAACAGCGTTCATTGTATTTAATTTTCTCGAGAAGATTTGCCAAACTCTGGTACATTTCTTTTAAATGAGCAACAGGTATTGATGCACATTTATTACCATTATGAAGAAGTGCAACTTTCAGGCTCCTTTTACATAAATCTATAAACAGTGTACATTCTTCTGCAATAAAATCTATGCCAAGTGTCTACACTAGGCCACTTATGTCAGCTAAATAAACCAATGATCCACCTTTCTTGACATGGTGCAAACTCTTTTTCTCTTTGTCGGTGAAAGTTCTGTCTGGATGTAATAAGTTTTTATTTTTTAACCACCAAATAGCCACCATCATCGAAACACATTTTACCATAGCGTGGCTGGTGGTGGTGATGTAGCGCTGTCTGTAAAAAGCTGCGATGAATTTTGGGAATGGAACGAAGGCCTGGGAGATGCTGACACTGACCTACTCTAGCCTCTCAAGCACTCAGGCGGTCAGTACAGAGTGCGACACAGTCATGAAAGGACATCGATTTTCAGTCCTTTGAAGGTCAGCATCCCTTTGCACCACTTCCCTTGGCATGCACGCCAAGGCCTTACAAGGCCTTACAAGGGTGGGTCAATGTCAACATCTCCCAGGCCTTCGTTCCCTTCTCAAAATTCATCGCAGCTTTCTACAGACCGCACTGCATCACCACCACCAGCCACACTATGGCTGTTGGCAGTCTCTGCTAAGCTAAACTTTGCTCCCTCCGGCGGGATAAGGGGGATACGGTAATTATCCTTTGACTGAGATAAGAGGTGAAATAGCCTTGAAGGGGGGTTAAGGGGGTTACGTAGCTTAAAGGGAAGTAAATAGGAGAGTTACTAAGAAGGAATTAGGGGACTTAGTGTCATATTGCAGATTATATCCTCTGAGGGATACGAAGTTAGTTCTGGAGAGTATAAGTCTTGTTAAGCAACAGTAATATAATACAGATGACGTCCTCTAACTGAAGAGGATAAAACACATATCGAGAAACGTCTGAAATGCTGCAAGTGTGCGACCAAAATCCTGGCCACCGACAGCTGGTAAAAGCAAAAAGCTGTTTAACAGGAATATCACATTAGCACGACCCGGTTTTAATGGCGTCCATATCTAAGCCCACAAGAATTAGTCTGTTTTTCATGTCCATGTAATACAAACTTTTAGCATTCTCTTCCACTCGAATTCCTCCTTTAACCCTTTCAGCCCGATTAAGCAAGCTTTTCAGACCAATAAGACGATAACAAAACAATGTCTTTTAGCTTTGTATTTATATCCGGTGATGAAAGGGTCAGTGTGGGCTACATCTTACTCCTCCAGTTAGAAAGGTCTCTCCTGAGGTGAGTACCATCGTCTGGTTGTTGCACGAATGAAATAAATACTGTAAATGTGACCGGAATCAAGCGCTTAACTTGCTTCCTTAAAATAAATGATATTCCTGTTGATTGTAGGCCCCTTAGCACCTCTTCTTTGCCTGTTTCTTTATGGTGCACATGGTGTGTAATATTTCCCTCTATGAAATTTATGTCAACTATGTTGGTGTACACCATATCATTATCAGGAGAAATCTAGTTTCCTATTTATTAACCCTCCCATGATCGCGACAAGTCAAGTGTTGTATTCTTCCCATCTAACATCGGATTATCTTATATAGCTGAGCAATCATAGAAGCCTGATATTTAAAAAAAAAAAAATCTCTTCGACTTATTAGATTCCTCGCTATGCTTCCGCCCACCTATGGTGGAAAAGGCAGTGAATGATTGACCATCTGTGCGTGCATGGGTGTGTGCGTGCATAGCACTGAAGAGCACGCGATCATTCCTGAACACATCAAAGGATTTCCACGAACCGTTTGTCAGTGATGCAGTATGAGAAGATAATGAACTGATTAGGTCAGCTGGGTCAAGTGGTCAAAAGCCAAGGTCATAATGGGGTAGACTTTTTTTTTTCTTAAATCTTTGTGGGCGCGATATCTCCTGAACACGTAGATGGATTTCGACCAGATATGTCACTGATGTAGTAAGAAGGTACGATGACCTGATTTGGTCAGCAAGTTCAAGGGATCAAAGGTCAAGGTCATATGTGGGTCATTTTAGTTAATCGTTAGTCTTAATGCAACCCACAATAAGCTCTGTCATGGAGTTTGTGTGGCGAGTCCGGGTGCAATGTTTGGATGAGGCATACTGACCGATGCTTTGCGTCAACAGCATGGGGCCTGAGTTTTTTTTTTTTTTTTTTTAATTCTGATAGTGATAGAGCTTCTATCAATTCCTAATCTGTGTCACTGCGCATGTTTCTCTGGCTGACTAATCGTTGCCGGGAAAACAGAAAAGGCATCTCTATTTGCACAGTGACCAAAAATAGTTACCAAATATTTTTCCTCAAGTATATGAGAAGCGTAAATTTTCTGCCTCTTGATTTTCCATGAGTTTGCATGTCTGCTTTTCCCTTTGCAGGGTGTTCCTTTTTTTTTTTTTTTTTTTTTTTTGCTGGCCACGAGTGTATGTGTAAAGTGTATATTCCAGGAAACAAATACATGAGTACATGTTCGATTAGGTGAGGCGGAGCCAGGATTTTGGAGGCTTCAATGATATATAGACGACTGTGTGGCGCGGTTCATAAAGCATGCTACTGATAGTTATCTCACTTTTGTAATTCATATTTGCTTGTTTCCGGGCTCTATATTATTCCATTCTTAGGTGGAAACCAGGGATAAGATATCGCTAAGTGATAATGGTGATACCTGCCAAAGGACCCCCGTCGATGTAATCAAAGAACCGACTGAGCTTCCTGACGCATAAATCTTACAACTGCCATGTTTTATACGTTTGCACATCTGGCAAGGAAATGTGAAAAGAGAAAGAATATGAAGCCTAAAACAGAAACAAGAACAAAATAGATGTGCTACAGCTAGAGAGAGAGAGAGAGAGAGAGAGAGAGAGAGCACTACGCAACAGAACTGATAGACAGCTATATTTCCTATGGGGCAGGACATCTGGACAGTTCTATATAAACATCAAACCTTCTTAAAATATAAACTCCGAAGTGTTTTTAACTTGGGATTATATAGGGTAATGCGATACAGGTGCAGGGGCGCGACCCACGAGTGCTATTACCTCACGGAAATGGCACTTGTGACGGCCAGGCAGGGACGCTCTTCCCATGTCGATCCTATTAACTCTCACCCTGCCAGGCTCTCTCTCTGTGTCTCTGTCTCTGTCTGTCTCTCTCTGTATATCAAACCAGCTATCTAATTGTCTGTCAGAGAATTTATCAGTTATCTTGTTCACTCTGTTCATGCGAGTTTATCTGTCCATCCATTACACAGTGTATCCAGTCAGTAAACCGTATGAAAATACTGTTTTGAATATATCTAACAACGATGCCTGGATGTGTGGCGTTTAAAAACACCAGCTGGAACGACTTCCTTGATTTACGTTCATAGGTCTGAAGCTGAAACAGGAAGAATTATGTGTTTACGCCTGCATGAAAGTGCGAGGTTATTGTGCCTGGTCTTCATTGTCTGTCTGTCTGTCCGTCTGTCTGTCTTTTTGTCTGTCTTTTTGTCTGTCTGTCTGTCTCTGTCTTTCTCTCTCTCTCTCTCTCTCTCTCTCTCTCTCTCTCTCTCTCTCACTGTGTGTGTGTGTGTGTGTGTGTGTGTGTGTGTGTGTGTGTGTGTGTGTGTCTGTGTCTGTGTGTGTTAGCAAGAATAAGGAAAATAAACTATAGGACAGGCTTGGCTAAATTTACCTTACTAAATGAGGACCACAAGAGGAGCAAGAGATTAAGTTTTAGTTGTAAAAGGTCGTAGGTCACATGCCGATAGCATGACCAATTAATAATCTTTAAAAATATTGTTGGGGGACACGAGAGGGAGACGTAATTCAATTTGGGAACAACAACACAAAGGTAAAGGTAAAAACAAGAAGTAATTCGATTTCGACCGCGATCAGTTATTTAAGAGCCGAGGACAGGGTCAAACTTTTAAAGCCCATTCAGATGAACCATGGCAACTGTGTTCAAACTCATTGCTCGCAAGTTTCGAGGCATAGTGACGAATTACCGTCTAAACTGTACACCAGAAGCATGGAATGGGATTCAATTAATCAAGACTGCATGATCATTTTCCATCATATTTCACATGCATCAAAACCGCATGTGCTCGCTGACCGTGCGGAAATATTGAAGGTATAATCGATTTGAACTATACTCGGAAGAAGGAAATGCGATCAGTGAAAGACGAAGTGATTGTATTTTGAGAATGATAGGTCAAAAGGGCAAGGTCACAAGGCAAGATGAAGATACACCTTTTTTCTTTCACTTTAGACCAAACCTGATGGTAGGACTGTGGGTCAGGCAAGGATGAAGTAATTTAAGTTTAATAAGAATCGATGGAAGATTAAGATCAAAGGGTCGGTTCAAAGGTTTAGGTAAGATTAATTATGGGGGTAGGGGGGTTTTCAAGAATACTCCCCAGTATCCCTGCTTGTTGTAAAAGGCGACTAAAAGGGTTGGCGGAGGGTTAGTGCCCCTCCCGGAAAACAACTAACTAAAAAAACAAACAAGAAGCCTCGGACAGAGGACTGACCAAACGTTGACGACCCAGGACCGGACAAAGGACTTGGTAATGTGTACATGGAATGTAAGAGGAGCGAATGATGAGGTGAAAGAGAGAGAGATTGTCCAGGTGCTTGAGGATGCGAAAGTGGATGTATGTGGAATAACTGAAACAAAATGGAGAGGAGAAAGTGTGAGAGAATGGGAGTATGGATGGGGTATATGTACAGGAGTAGATGAGAATGAGAGGGCAAAGGAAGGAGTGTGTATAGTTGTGAGTAAAAGATGGAAGAAGAGCATAAGACAGTATGGATCAGTTGGGTCAAGGATTGTGTGGGTAAAGTTGAAAGTTGGAATACAAATGTGGGCGATTGTGTGTGTGTATGCGCCAACGCAAGATCGTGCTAGAAGAGTGAGAGAAGAGTTCTGGACAAATGTGGAAGTGTGCATGGAAAAGTTTGGAAGGAATGAGAGAGTGTTTTTGATCGGTGATATGAATGGTAAAGTTGGTAATGTGAAGGTGGATGGAATAGTTGGTGAGTGGGGTGTGCCTGCTGAGATAGATGAGAATGGGAGTGCGTTAGTGGACATCTGTGCTGGGAGGGGTTGGTAATAGCCAATACCCTCTTCAGGCATAAAATGATCCACAGGTATACATGGCGAGTGATGAGAAGGGTGGGTGGTGAACTGAATGAAAGGAAGGCAATGATTGATTATGTGTGTGTGGATGAAAGGATGCGAAGATGTATATTGGATGCAAGAGTTTATAGAGGTTGGGGGAGTGGCCTTTCTGACCACTACTTGGTGGTGGCCAGAATTAGGATGCAAGTAAGATGGAGGAATAGAAGAAGGGAAAGACGAGAGGAAGGAGTAGTTGCAAGGAGAGTGGAAAGGTTACAAGAGGATGAGAAAAAGGCAGAGTATAAGAGAGAAGTGGAGGAACGATTGGGCAAATATGAATTGGAGCAGATGGGAGACGTGGAAGGTGTGTGTAAGATATTTACAGAAGAAATATGTGCAGCATGTGATGTGGTGTGTGGAAGGAAGAGAAGACGGAGGGGGTGCAAGGAACAGCGTGGTGGACTGAAGAGGTGAAACAGGCTGTGGCACAAAAGAAGAAAGCATACAATGAATGGATGAGAAATAGGGGCGTGGAAGAAGTTGAGAGGCAGAAGAGAGAGTTATATGTGGAAAGGAAGAGAGTTGAAAAGATTATTAAGATAGAGTAAGAAGAGAGTGGATCAGGAATTTGGAAGGAATTTGAGTGTAAAGTGGAGGGACTGTAAGAAAATGTTCTTGAGAGAAGTGAAAAGAGTAAGACAGGGTGGAAGCAGAAGTTAGCAGGGGAGTGAAAGATAAACATGGTAGATTACTAGTGGAGAAGGGAGAAAAAGTGAGCAGATGGAGAGAACACTTTAAGGAATTGTTGAACGTAGAGGATGGAAGTAATGCGAGTATAAGTGGCTGGGGAATGGCTGGGAGAAGGAGGGAGGTGAGAAGACAGGTAGAAATCAGTAGGATAGAGGTTGTGGAAGCAATGAAGAAAGTTAAATCGGGGAAAGCCCCAGGAATTGATGGAGTGTGTGGTGAGATGCTGAAGCATGGGGGAGAGATAGTAGTAGAATGGATGTGGAAGATGTGCAGATTGGCCTGGGAGGAAGGTAGAGTCCCGGAGGATTGGAAGTCAGGTATAATTATTCCCTTGTACAAAGGAAAAGGGAAAAAGAAGTGTGTGGTAATCATAGGGGCATTTGTCTTCTTAGTATAATAGGAAAAGTGTATGGTAGGATACTTATAGACAGAGTTAGAGAAAGAACAGAGAAATTAGTTGGAGAAGAACAGGGAGGCTTTAGGAAGGGAAGAGGTTGTGTAGATCAGATATTCATTCTTAGATCTTTAGTGGAAAAGTTTCTAGAGAAGGGAAAGAAGTTGTATGCGGCTTTCATGGATTTGGAGAAAGCATATGACAGGGTGGATAGACAAGGATTGTGGAAAGTGTTAAGAATATATGGAGTAGATGGGAAGTTGTTGAATGCTGTGAAGAGTATGTATGATGGTGCTAAGGCTGCAGTGCGTGTGGATGGTGAACTAAGTGAATTTTTCTCTTTGAAAGTTGGTTTGAAACAGGGATGTGTCATGTCTCCATGGTTGTTCAATCTGTACATGGATGGGGTAATAAAAGAGGTACAAGGTAGGGTAGTGGATGTTGGAGTGGCCCTGGTGAGAGAGGATAGTGTTTGGAAACTCCCTGTACTGTTGTTTGCAGATGATACTGTGTTGTTGAGTGAAGATGAAGGGGAGCTGCAAGGCTTGGTGGATGAGTTTGAGAGAGTGTGTAAGAAACGGAACCTAAAGGTGAATGTAGGGAAGAGTAAAGTGATGGTCTTTGAGAGAGGTGAAGTCAGTGAATGTATAGCGAGGTTGGATGGTGAGGAATTGGAAAATGTGAGTACGTTTAAGTATTTGGGTAGTGTGATGAGTAAGGATGGAGGTTTGGAGGGTGAAGTGCTTGAAAGGGTACAGCAGGGAAGAAAGGTTGCTGGTTCCTTGAAAGCAGTGATAAGAAACAGGGAAGTGAGCATGGAAGTAAAAAAGTTACTACATGACAGTATTGTGATACCAACTCTAACGTACGGAAGTGAAGCTTGGACGTTGTTGGAAGGACACAAGTCAAGAGTGAGAGCAGTGGAAATGAGTTATTTAAGAGGAGCTTGTGGAGTCACGTGGAGAGACAGGCTGACGAATGAGGATATAAAGGAGCGTTGTGGTGTTGATGTGGATGTGATAGGAAGCGTTGTGAGGAACACACTGAGGTGGTTTGGCCATGTGGAGAGGATGGAGGGTGAAAGACTGACGAAGAGAGTGTATGTGAGTGAGGTGGAGGGTGGAAGAGGGAGGGGGAGACCGAGGATGAGATGGAGGGATGGGGTGGAGAGGTATATGAGAGAGGGGGGTGTGAGTTGGGAGCAGGGTAGTGAAATGGCGGGGGACAGGGCGACTTGGAGGCGATTTGTTTGTGGCCACCCCAAACGGGATTGAGGCGTCTGGCAATAGATAGATAGATAGAGTGTTCTACCCTCTGAGTGCTCCTTCGTGTTGTATATCCCATTACCATAATATACAGTACAGTCTACCTGTGGAACATGAGTGGGTATATTGATAAACTGGGTCGCGTTGAAGCAGTAACAGTGTAAGAGACCATCACAGGAGTGCAAGCTGCCATTAAACGTGTGTTCCACCGCTTTACCTCGTGCCAAACGACCTGTTGGCGAGTGACACGGCCATTCAAACAGACCAGGCTATTCCTCGTCTGGCATAACTTTTAAACCGGCCAAGGTATTGTGATTAACGTGGTGTAATGGTGGGTGCCTGTCTGGTGTCTTTCGCTGTCTGTTACTTTGTCTACCTGTCTGTTATCTATCTTTGTCTGTTAGATATTTAGTCTCGTTCTGTCACATTGTTCATCTGTCTGTCTGCTATCTGCTTTTGATATTTTAATCATATAATCTCTGTTGCTTTGCTTGTGTGACCATATACTATCTGTCTCTTTGGTTGTCGGTCCACCAAGCCTCACTTCGTTTGTATCTCCACCTCTCTGTCCCTTTGTTTGGCTTTCCACATATTCTCTGCTTCTTTGTTTGTCTGTCCACCTACTCTCTGCCTCCTTTTTTGTCTGCACACATAGTCTCTGCTGTTTGTTTTCTATGTATTATTCAGTCAGTCAGTCAGTCAGTCTGTGTGCACGTGTGTCTGTGTTTTTTTCCCTCACTGTCTGTATTGCTGTGTGCCTGTGTCCCGGCTCGGAGTTTATCTTCGACAAACAAAACCAACAGTCTTGGTGTTTAAACATACACGGTTACTTTGGCTGTTGTGTTGTAACTGGAACAGTTTATACTTTGTAACCATGGTGTTCACTGCAGTACCGGACCTTGTCGTCGTAGTGTTGGGCTGTATTTCATCGCTATAACCGCCAGTCTGTACACATTCCAGCACGTGAAAGAACATACCACCAGCACCCAATTTACGGTACATGTTCGCCAAGGTGTGGGTTTCTGTGGCCTATTTCTAACAGCAACCTTTACTGTTTAACACTCAGACTCCTGCCACTCAACCTGTGATAAGGAAACCGTCCGGGTGTAGCTGTATTTAAATTTTAGAGTTGTCCCAACTTTGAATGGGTAATTGGTGCCATTATTAACACACTCAGGCTGCCATGACTCACTCTCACCTGAGAAGTCTTTCGGCGATAGAACACGTCACCTGATTCAAAGGCCTGCTGACCAAGACGGGTATTCTTGTGTAAGGAAGCTCCTCGGCACCTCTTTCTGAACGACTTATTTCTGGATACGGCACTTTAGAATTATCTTGCTTTTCCCACGTGCAAATTGTATAGATGCTAGCATGAAACAAACAAAATAAAACAGTTAATGTGTAGTATGGGGAATAAATCGCTAGAGAAAAGGTGCTAAGAAACTTCCTTGAGAACGTATGCTTTAGCATGACCTGCAATTCTCAAGACCCGGGTACGTAAGGTAATGGGCAGTGTGTGGGTAATTACTGTCCTGTGTTCTCGTCGGTTGTCCCTAACACCTCTTACTTGCCAGTTTATTTCTGCATATTGTACGTTAATACTCTCTTGTTATGTCTTGTATGTAATAATTATAGGCAATAAAAGTCTTAAACAACAGAACAGGTAATACTGAGGTGTAATATGAAAGACAAATTGCTACGATGTAGGTGCGACCAAACACTTTAGCCTGACGAAAATATGAACATATATTTTTCTGGCCCGGTCTGTGTGTGACTGTCCGGTGTTGCCAACGCTTTTGTAGGAAGAAACTATTAAATGGTTTGCACTAGTTATGGAATAATGGATAAAGTCTGTCTTAGGTAAAAGTGACATTATGTTAAGGGCTGACCAGAAGGAAGCATGAGCCAGCCTCCATGAAGGTCTACACTCTGTGATTGCTCTTCTAACTGGAACAGTTTGTGACTGGAGTATAGTATACTTCTGCACTGATGTACCGCATGATAAAGTGTGTGTGTGTGTGTGTGTGTGTGTGTGTGTGTGTGTGTGTGTGTGTGTGTGTAAAGGGTATGAAATAAAACAAGAAAATAACTAAAGGTAATTGAAATAAAGCGATGGGGAATAATGTGAAAAGATGCATTACGATGAGGAGAGGCAGATCGAGAGAAAGAGACATGGAAAGAGTAAGATGTACGACGGAGGATATAACGTGAATTTAGAACAGAATTAGCCTACAAGAGAGAGAGAGAGAGAAGTGACAGCGAGGACCAATAATGTTATTTGCAGAAAGCTCTTATATATATATATATATATATATATATATATATATATATATATATATATATATATATATATATATATATGTGTGTGTGTGTGTGTATCTATTGCCAGACACCTTAACCCCGTAAGAGGTGGCTACAAACAAATCCATGTTGCCCTGTCCCCCGCCATTTCATTGCCCAGCTCCCAGCTCACACCCCTCTCCCTCATATACCTATCCACTCCATCCCTCCATCTCATCCTTGGCCTCCCCCTTCCCCTCCGCCCCTCCACCTCACTCATATGCACTCTCCTCGTCAGTCTCTCGCTCTCCATCCTCTCCACATGGCCATCACCTCAAAGTTTTTCTCCTAACGCTTCCTATCACATCCACATCCACACCACAACGCTCCTTCACTTTCTCATTATTTTGTCAGTCTGTCTCTCCATGTGACTCCACATGCTCCTCTCAAATAACACATTTCCACTGCCCTCACTCTTCACTTGTGTCCCTCCAACTAGGTCCAAGATTCACATCAATACGCTCGAGCTGATATTACAGTACCGTCATGGAGTAACTTTTTCACTTCCATGTTTACTTCCCTGCTTCTTATCATTGCTTTCAAAGAACCAGCACTCTTTCTTTCTTGTTGTACCCTTTCAAGCACTTTATCCTCCAGACTTCCATCCTTATTCATCACATTACCCAAGTGTGTATGTATGTTATGTAAATTTATACTGGTACGGATGATGCAGGGAGATCAGCCTCTGAGGGTTCAGATCAAAGCCTATGATAACTTGAACACATAACCCTACTTTATATACGTGATCTTTGCACTGCAGATCACAGATTTGGCTTCCGTTACATATTAAACAGGTACACAGCGGGACACTGTTAACCTGACTAGAGTCACAAACTTAAACAAAATCATTTGGACGCTTCTACTAATAAAGTACACACTAAATGGGGATAGTTACGTTCCTAGGCTGCTATGTATAAGTTAACGTACATGCAAATTCTTAACTTTCGATACGACGTCTTGAAGTATTTGTTACATTATGTCACTAGACAACTTAAACTAAGGAGAGTGACTTGGAAGAGACTGAACTTGACAGCGAGTAAGTGCTCTTTCACCTCTAACTACTCTTGATATACCCTGGTAGCCAAGTCTCTTCTCCATCATTGACTTACATGGCAGAAGGACTCTATCTCTGTTCACTAGTTATCTTGGGAAAATGGTCACGCCATGTCATGCTGCTATGACTGGCTACAGTGCTCGTGGGCCCTCCGAACCTTCTTGCACTTGCCCCTGCGGAGGGCTCTCACGCTGTGCGCTCGCTTTCTCGTGCTTAGCACTCGTTTCCTCGTGCTTAGCACTCGTTTCCTCGTGCTTCTCACTCGTTTCCTCGTGCTTCTCAGTCGTTTCCTCGTGCTTCTCACTCGTTTCCTCGTGCTTCTCATTCGTTTCATCGTGCTTCGTGCACTCTTTACGATCATTTCAGGTAATCCAAGTCACGTTTATGTGCTGTTCTAGTCTAATGTTGTCACTATCGGCCCTCAAGGCGACATCGAAGGGCTCATGATGGTCCGTTTATGTGCTGTTCTAGTCTAACGTTGTCACTTGGATTTTTTGCAGCTAACCAATTGATCGTGTTATTTGCAGCTTCGGGAATGGAACCCAAGTTGTCCACACGCAAGTCCGAGATATTAACCACTTGGCACGGCAATCGACTGGTTGCCGGCTGCGGCGGTATTTGGTCAAAATTTGATCACTCATTAAATATAGTAAAAGTTTTTCAATAGTGATGGGAGCAAGTTTTTTCACATCAGCGATTTTTTTTGCGATTTTTGTGCCAATTTCAATGTGTAGTTTCGGCTGCCCAAAATACACACACACACACACACACACACACACACACACACACACACATAGCTACTGCTATAGTATGTAAGATAAAGCCTTCAAAAACTGTACGGTGAACGCAACCCTAATTTCAAACACTCACGCCGGGATCGGCGTTTTTTTTAAATCAAAATTTGATCGCTTATTAAATATAGTAAAAGTTTTTCAATGGTGATGGGACCAAGTATTTCACATCAGCGAATTTTTTGCGATTTTTGTGCCAATTTTGGTGCGATTTGAATGTGTAGTTTCGGCTGCTCAAAACACACAGACACACACACACACACACACACACACACACACACACACACACACACACGGCTACTGCTATAGTATATTAGATGCGGGGGGTCCTACATCATTTGGGTCTGGCTCCACCGTCTTTCCCTGCTTGCACTTGGATATGGGTTGGCCCGTATCATTTCCCTTGCACTTGGAAATGGGTTGGCCCGTATCATTTCCCTTGCACTTGGAAATGGGTTGGCCCGTATCATTTCCCTTGCACTTGGAAATGGGTTGGCCCGTATCATTTCCGATAGGATGCCTTCCAGACCGGGTCGCAGCTGAGTAAACATCGTGTTGCGGGAAACTTGAGCGGGGAGTCAGCTGAGATACGCTCTGAAGGTCTGAAGGAAGGACTTGGCGTTGATTGCATAGTATTTCACTTGAAGAAGCTAACTCCTGTTTATTCAGGAATGATGTGATTGCCTTCGCCTCTACCAAAGATCAACCTGTTGAGTCTGGCAAGGGGGGGTGGGAGAAATGAGAGAATTCTTACCTTATCTCGCATGTAATAGGGAAGGAAGTATTTTATCAAACTACAAAAATAAATAAAAAAATACTATTTTTGCCAATTGGACCTAAAATTAAGAATTATTCGCTTGTGATTTTCAGACTTGAAAAATCAATTTTAGTACACCGAAGGACACATAAACCTCTACCAAGCAGATGAGAGAGTCTCAATTTTTATTGAATAAAGTCTGATAAAATTATACCTATGGTTCTACATCTGTCTGGGGCCTAATAAGTTTTTATGATTTCGAGAAATGAAAAACACAGTTGCAGAAAACAACCGTCCATACCTTAACAGATTATTCTCAGTCACCTGTGTACGAATCATTTTGAAAAAAATAGTTTCATTGGCTTACATAGAAGAAAAAAGTCACCTAGTCAAATACTGTACTATCCCCTTTAGTCCAAGGAATTTTCTTTCAGTTTCCTGTTGTTACTACAGGAGTATTTTATTCAGCTTATGTAAACCCCCAAGTAGCGAGGGAGGTTAAGGAAGTCTCTATTCAACCGGTGCAGTTCGAAATATAACATGAATAAAGTAGACGAGATGGGATGAATTATAATTT
This sequence comes from Coenobita brevimanus, assembly GCF_032717465.1. NCBI lineage: Eukaryota > Metazoa > Arthropoda > Malacostraca > Decapoda > Coenobitidae > Coenobita > Coenobita brevimanus. The sequence goes on from NC_137009.1 coordinate 28,688,362, forward strand.
AAAAAGACGTCATTCCAATGGTGGAAGAGAAAAAGTAATGGAAGGAGAAATTAAAACAATTGTTACACTTTTTATGCACATTAAAGGAACCAAAGTTCAGAAGCCTGCAGGAATTTACCATTTCTGGGATGTACTGATCAAATGATCGCTGACGTTTAGTATACACGAGGTGGTGCAGAGCCGTCTCGGTGAAGGAGCAGCGGCGTCCACCCCTGAGTCAATCCTTATAATCCCCACATCTCGTCCTGGTCCGATCTTGGTGAAGCGTTGTCAACCTCAAGGATGCGTCAATTCCTACATGGCGTATGCACTGTATCTGAAGTACCGTATGCCTATCAGAAACAGTGGCTTACCTGTGGTCAACCCTTGAGCTATCAAGTGTAATGGCAAAAGTTTCACCGGAGTCCCGAAAGGTGGATGGCCAAGAATGGGAGCGTTCAAAAATTTCCCACAGTTGCCATTCTTCACCTGATAACTTATTTAGGAAAAATACAAACGTGGCCATTATTGAGCTACTGTTTTGTAAGTGTTTTTCTTTTATCACTTTCCTCATAAGTATAATTTTCTTACCATATCAACTCAGTAAAATGAGGAAAAGAATCTTCAGTATGATAAAGTTGAAGGGAATCACTAAACTGAACATGATATACGGAACAAATATTGCTCGTAGCTTAAATGTGATTATTTACATTATCAGCTGTCTTTTAATATAGTTTTAATCAGATAAAAATATCAGATATATATGTCTATATACAATACTAACATGAAGTCGTTTGACCGCAAAATATTTATAGGAATCAGATGAAAATTATATGGAAATGCCCACGTCAAGTTTTGTTGTGGTCTTTCTGGAAACATGGGTACTTGCAATTTCTGTCGGTGGCTTCGTCTTCCCATGATTTCGGCTTCATAATTTTTTTTTTTTTTAACTAATAATCGGTACATTCTCTACAGCATTGGCCAGATGAAACGTGAATCTCTATGATAACTAAAAGTAAGTGTTTCGAATTAAACCTGCATAGAGACTTCTTATCGCATATGATGAAAGTTAACAGATCACTTGTGGCTTTATGTATTCTAGTTGCTTTACTGCAGTATTTTACTTAGTAAATCATGTATAGAAAACTGGCATAATAATCAGCAAATACAGTATTGAATAATTTTTGTACTCTTCATCACTAATATCGTAGAGGGGATTTTAGAAAATATATGACAGTCCGAGCTGGGAGTAGTTGACTGAATTCCTTAATACCCTGCGATCACTGGCAACTCCTGAGTTTGTAAACGCTCCCAGTTGAGAAAAGTGTGAGGAGATCGCCAGTGGGGCAACTGTACTAGAATCCTTACCAAGTGTCAGAATATTGATTTTAAAAGGTGCTTCAGAGCCATATGTAGAGGATGCACCAAGAGAAAAAAAAAACTGTTTAGTCCATTACTTGATTTCCTCTGGGTCCTTTCGCTTCCCACCTTACGCTCTGAAAATTACTCACGCCGTCCTAGGGATATGTGTCATCTGGACTAGAAAAGACGCCATCGTTCTGGATGACAAATAAAAGATAACGGAAGTCTGGAAAGGAAAACACGATGAGGAAGGGATGCATAGGAGAGAAGAAACAAAAGAAGAGAATAATGGAAGGGAAAGACAAGAAAGTTCAAGAGAAAATGATGTTAGAAAGGAGAAGAGAAGATGAGAAAAGAATAATAAGAAAAGAAGAGAGAACACAATAGAAGGTGTTATGCTAAAATTTAGAGGAAGGGATGGTAGCGATGGATGATGATAAACAATGGAAAGGGATATTTTGAGAGAGAGAGAGAGAGAGAGAGAGAGAGAGAGAGCAATAACATTTCTGAACAACAATATGTCCAACCAAGATCATTATGGAAGTGTTAAAGAGAGTTGTCGATTGTCTAAGGGTAGTGATGGTGGGCAAGATTTCCTAACACCTTTCACATGGCACTTCACTCCTTGGTATCCTCATATATGTTATTGATGCGAACTGTGTTGATGTGAAAACGATATTCTTAACATACTAGTATATGTTAAATAAATAAATAAATAAACTTTAAGGAGAAACTGTCACGAAGCAATGGGGTAGTGTAGGAGTGGTGAGGAAGAGAGAGAAAGTGAGTGAGAGAAGACAGAAAATGTGATAATGCAAAAGAAAGAGTGGAAAGAGACAGACAGGGATAGAGGGAGAAATGACAGGATGGAGGGAAGGAATAGAGAGTAGGCAAAGGAAGAAGGAAATACAAGACAGATGGGGAAGGAGGAAGCAGAGGAGGCAGAGAATGTGGGAGGAATTGCGAAAATACATACCATCATGATTTGCAATGAAGCAGACCGGGATGTTCAAGTTTTGCTGAGTTGAGACGCTGGGAGGGAGGCAAAGACGAGAAGGACGGAGTGGAATGGACAGGAGAAAAGAACTTGGGGAAGAAGAGAGAAGAGGAGATGGAGTGGCTGGGGAGGGTAGGGAGACAACCATGGAAATAGGAAGATAACCGTGGAAATAGGAAGACAAGAAGTTCGTTGCGAAAGATGACTGAAAGTATCTGATGACAGAGAAAAGAATAACACGATGCCTGCAGCACAAGTCTAGAAAGCCATCACTGAGCGCATGCCCCTTCCAACCGCAGCAAAAATTAAGGTTTACTGCTATCAGACGAATAATTTTACGGCCTAATTAAGCAGCTTATTCTACGGACTTAGTCTGCCCTGGGGCAGAGAACCATAAAGTGCATATCTCCGCCAACGCCAGTGAAAGTTATTATTTATTTCTGCAGCCGGATCCAGAAGCACATGAAACTTTAATCAGGTCTTCCTTGATCCACAGATCACGTTTCCACCAGATGTCAGTAAAACTCCATCACAACATTATGGGATATCTTGCACACAATCAAACAATCAGATGGGCATGGGTAAGCACATAACTTTCGTCCAACTTCGATGGTGCAGGTAAAAATGGAATTGTAGAGAGAGAAAGGAAAAGAAAGAAAAAAAAAAGGTACATGGGTAGAGGGTTGGGAAGAAAGAGAGGGAAAATACTAATAAATAATTCCCTCACACATTTACAATTTACTACTTAAAGGTAAACGGGTGAAGTAACAGTGAATATTGGTTAAGCTGTCATATTCAGGACAAATACTTCACAGCCCTTGTGGCCCAGCAGGCTTTCTACATGCCGCACTGATTTAGAATTATATTATTTGTA
>NC_137009.1:28694073-28934073 GCF_032717465.1 Coenobita brevimanus
CACACACACGCACACACACACACGCACACACACACACACACACACACACACACACACACGCACACACACACACACACACACACACACACACACACACACACACACACACACACACACACACACACTCACACTCACACACACACACACACACACACACACACACAAAGAAATAAAGAATTTACTAAGCAGGAGAAGGGAAGTGAGGAAGTCTGGAATGAAGAAAGGAAGGAAGGAAAGAATGGAGGAAAGAGAGATGGAATGAACGAATGAATGAATGAAAGAATGAAGGAATTCATGAATGATGTTGGATGAAAGGAAAGAAGGAAGGATGAAAACCAGAATGGAAAGAGGGAAATAACGATGGAAATGAAAACGGAGGGAAGAGGGAAAGGGAAGAAACTGAAGGAAGAGAATAACGTGAGCGCACGGAAATTTGGAACAAAGGAGGGAATGTGTCTTGCCACAGTCAGGACTAATATGGTGAGAACAGAATATGAAAGCAAGCACGGATTTGGGAGGGTTGCGTTGGATGTCGTTTGTTCCCCCTTATTGTCGAAAAAAATAATGATTTCTAATAAAGTAAACAATAGTATTTGCCAAAATACATGCAAAAGACATCTAACAGATATGTTACCATGTCAGTCATTCCAAAAATAATCTGAGATTTGGTGATAAATTCCGAGGATTTTCGTGAAAAAGCCAACGTGCATTGAATCCTGTGGTAATTCCGCTTGGAGTCACACTCCTCCCTCCTTTTTCTAAAAGGATGTACCCTTCCCTGTAGCAGGTGGAAGACAAAGAAGGAAGGACGGATGGAAAAGAGGAAGGTCGTTGATGACTGCGTGAAGGAATAAAGTAGGAAGAAAGGAATGGGAGAATGAATGACGGAAGGTAGGAACGAAGGAAGAAAAGTCTGAAGGAAAAATGAGAAGGATGGAAGGATGATAATATTAAAGGAAAGGAGGAAAAAAGGAAGGAAGGGAGGAAAAAAGGAAGGAAAGAGAGAAGAAAGGAAGGAAGGAAAGGAGATAGGAAGGTCGGATGGAAAAATGAGAAGGATGGAAAGGAAGGTAATAATGAAGGAAGGATGGATGGAAGAAAGGAATGAAGGAAGAAAGAAAGAAAGGAATAGAGAAAACATGAAGGAGAGATGAAAGGATGGAGGGAAGATTGGAAGGGAGAAAGTACAGAAAGGAGGGAGAAAGTACAGAATGGAGGGAGTAAAGAGAAAAAAAATCGTATTAACGAAAGTATGATGCAGTTGCAACATATATCGTTAAGGAACTGGTATTATTGTTTATTTTTACCTGACGAAACTAGCCCATTCTCACAGCTGGAATACCATTTCTCGGTACAGCATGAGATTGGATGAACCCTATTTATAAGGTACAAATGTGTCTTCCTGAGTACCATATTTCTTCATGTGAACCTCACGTAGATTTTTTTTCCTTATCCAGCCTGTCCTCCGTACCTCAGTGTATAATAAGATAAGACTAAGGCTGAACGTTCTTTCCATAGTAGTAATTCGTGACTTGCACCGTATTCTAATGCTAAAATATTTGTGCATTTCAACCTTCAACATGGAAAGATAGCAATTTAAAAGTGAATATAGTTAGACGAAACTGAATCTCCAGTGGTACACTTGGCCATCAGCTGAACTGTAAGAGAAGTATTTATCGGGTAAGAACAAACGTGCCATAGCGAACCACCTAAGCTAAAGACAAAGCGTCCTAAGTCTCTCTCGTAAATTACACCACCGCAAGTTTTTACGAACTCTCAGACGACTTTATTGGTCATCAAGTCGCTTTACGAGAGACAGTTGCTTTACCATGCGTTAACTTTACTTATTTTACTGTATGATGAAAAGTTGTGTTCAAGACGCTTCATAGCACTTCCCTATACGTTTTAATTCTGTATGTGATATGTTTATTAAATAATTAAATAAATACATACATACGCAAGTATAGTACATAAATGTGAAACTCTCTCTCTCTCTCTCTCATCAGGACACGCTCCATAACTAAATAACTGGCATAATACATGTTGATCTTTCAGAATGCATCGCTGCATACAAGCGAAATGATTCGCTTACTAACTTCTTAATTTTGTTAATGACACGAATTTTGCGAATGAGAGAATGTGCAAGAGAGAGAGGGAGAGTTGGAGAAAGAGTGATGGAGACAGAGGGGAAGTGACGAGGAGGAAGACAGGAGGACAGAGAGAGAGAGAGAGAGAGAGAGAGAGAGAGAGAGAGAATTTCGGTAACGTGTGAATGCAGTCACACTCCCAATTCAGGTATCCTGTGACAATGCAAATATAACTTATTTTATCTATCTATCTATCTATCTATATATATATATATATATATATATATATATTTACTGTATTAACACCCTTACGCTCCTATGATTAACTTGCAGCTGAACAGAAGCATCTGGAGACAGCTGTAAAAAACCAGAGTCGTCCCGACGGTGAGCGGGCTGGATAGTGACAGTATTAACACTCTCAGGCCTTTATGCCTCTCTTTAAGCAGACTATTATTGTTTGGTGTTTAGTGGAATAGAGTTGTGCCGACCATGAGATCCCACGACTCACTCTCAGCTGAATAAAATAGCTCGGTGTTGGTGGCCATAGTGTACTTGACTTGTGCCGACCTTCAGACGGGGAATCATTTCAATTAATATACTGGTTATCGAGTTTTTCTCTGCTGTTGCTTTTGTTGTTATTTTAGTTTCTATTAATAGTGTAGCACCAGGTCCATCTGAGCGTGAACCCGATGGACTGTAGGCTGAAAATACCCTTATCCTGAAATGCATCCTCCTTCTCAGCAAAGGATAAAGGATTTTTTTTTTTTAATGCGAGGAAGAAGGAACCAAAGGCCATGAGACCGCAGTAACAGTTCCCTCAAAGAGAAAAACAAAATACAATAGAAAGCCAAATTCAAGATCCGATCATTTTGAGATGCCTGGACACACTGCGTTTGAAAGACTGGAGATCATAGGGAGCATGAAATACAGACAGAGGGAGACAGTTCCAGAGCTGACCTGTTGCATAAATGAAAGACTGGGAGTAACGGTTAACTCTTGCATTAGAGAGTTGGAGAGAAAAGGGATGAGAGTTTGCTGCCAGACGGGTGCTACGCGCCCGTCGTAGAGGTGGAGGAATGCAAGCAGACAGTTCAGAGGAGCAGTGACCATTAAAGTAGCGATAGAAAAGAGATAAAGATGCAACAGTGCGGCGAAGAGACAGAGGTTGAAGGGAGTCAGTAAGAGGAGGAGAGTTAATGAGACGAAAAGCCTTTGACTCCACCCTATTAAGAAGGGCTGTATATGGGGAGCCTCCCCACACATGAGAGTTGTACTCCACACAGGGGCAGATAAAACCCCTGTATAGAGTCAACAATTGTGCAGGGGTAAAGAAAGAGCGGAGTCGGCTTAGCACACCCAATCTCTGGAAAGCAGATTTTACAAGAGATGTAATATGATCTTTCCAAGATAAGTCCTGAGTAAATGAAACCCCAAGCATGTTCAAGGATGATGCAGGATTAAGCTGAATATTATTAAACATTAATGGGTATACCTGTGGAAGATTTTGTCGGGTTGATAGGTGTAATAACTGAGTCTTAGATACATTAAAAACAACCATATTATTTTTACCCCAGGCAGAGATACGAGCCAAGTCAGACATTAGGTGTGCCACAGGCTCATCCCTTGTTTGTTGAAGCAACTGCTTAGATGGGCGTTGCGAGAACCGAATGGAAAGGTGAAGGGTGGAGTCATCAGCGTATGAGTGGATAGGGTTAGATGTACAGCTTAGAAGATCATTGATGAATAAAAGGAAGAGAGTTGGTGAGAGGACAGAGCCCTGAGGAACATCACTGTTGATAGATCTAGGAGAAGAACGATGGCCGTCTACAACAGCGGCTATAGAACGACCAGAAAGGAAGCTAGCGATGAAGGCACAGATAGAAGGATGGAAACCATAGGAGGGCAGTTTGGATATTAAAGATTTATGCCAGACTCGATCGAAAGCCTTTGAGATGTCAAGTGCAATGGCAAAGCTTTCGCCAAAGTCCCGAAAGGAGGATGACCAGGAGTCTGCAAGGCAGGTGAGAAGATCACCAGTGGAGCGTCCCTGACGGAACCCATACTGACGATCGGAAAGAAGGTTGTGATAGGAAAGATGCCTTAAAATTTTTCTATTGAGAATTGAGTCGAAAACTTTTGAAATACAGGATGTTAAAGCAATTAATTGGACGATAGTTGGAGGGTTGGGAGTGGTCACCCTTCTTTGGGACTGGCTGAATGAGAGCAAACTTCCAGCAAGAAGGAAAGGTACAAGTTGACAGACAAAGGCGAAAGAGTTTGCCTAGGCAGGGTGTAAGCACAGAAGCACAGTTCTTGAGAACAACAGGAGGGACCCCATCAGGCCCATATGCCTTGTTAGTACTGAGGCCAGTGATGGCAGAAAATACATCAACTGAAGAAATTTTAATGTCAGCCATGAGGAAGTCAGAGGGGGGAAGTGATGGAGGAACAGCACTGGAATCGTCTAAGGTGGAATTGGAGGAGAAAGTCTGTGCGAAGAGATCTGCTTTATCAGTAGAAGAAATAGCTACAGAACCATCAGAGTAGAAAAGAGGAGGGAAGGATGATGAGGTAAAGTTGTTAGAAAGATTTTTGGCAAGGTGCCAGAAGGAGCGGGAAGAATTCGAGTTGGAGAGTTGAGAGCATTTAGTATGGATGAAATTATTTTTAGCAGAGCGAAGAACAGACTTAGCATGATTCCGGGCAGAAACGTAAAGATGATGTGATTCAGGGGTGGGTTGGCTCCGGTACCTTTTGTAGGCCCTCTCCTTGTTGCGGACAGCTTTCGAACAAACGTGATTAAACCAAGGCTTTCTTGCGTTAGTCAAAGGATATGAGAAAGGAATGTGTGATTCCATGCCCGAGAGAATAACCTCCGTAATGCGCAAGGCACACTCAGATGGCCCCCGGCCACGGAAGCAATAATCATTCCAGGGAAAATCAAAGAAGTACTGCCTGAGGGCCTCCCAGTCCGTGGCTCCAAAATGCCACAGAGGACGTTTCCCTGGAGGGTCCACAGGCCGTACCAGAGTGATAGGACAGGTTAAGGTAATAAGGTTGTGATCGGAGGAGCCCAACGTAGAGAAAAGATTAACAGAGTAAGCAGAAGGATTAGTTGTGAGGAAGAGGTCAAGTATGTTGGAGCTCTCTCCAAGGCGGTCAGGGATACGGGGAGGGTGCTGTACAAGCTGCTCTAGTTAAGGATAGAAAAGATGTAGGCTTGTTCACCAGGTGGATCCGTGAAAGGAGAGGAGAGCCAAAGGTGGTGGTGAACATTGAAATCTCCTAGAATGGAGATTTCAGAGAAAGGAGAAATGGATAGAATGTGTTCCATCGTAGAAGTAAGATAGTCGAAGGATTTTTGATAGTCAGTAGAATTAGGGGATAAGTAAACAGCACAGATATATTTAGTCAGAGAATGACAGGAATGCCGAAGCCAGAGTGTAGAGAATTCAGAAGAATCGAGTTCAGGAACACGAGAGCAAGATAAGTCGTTGCGTATTTGAGGGACGTTTGTTTATCTGGGCTGCAGACGAGCCACCTGGTTTTATCGGTGCCACAGTGAGAAGGCATCCATCTCCAGCAAGTTCTCTCTCAATTCTTAAAATGGTTATTATTTCTTGCCCTTTGTCCAATTTCTCTCTGTCTGTCTCTCTGTCTCTGTCTCTGTCTCTCTCTCTCTCTCTCTCTCTCTCTGTCCTCCTCTTCCTCATAGTTGTCATTATCATCATCATCATCCGTACTTATATTTCCTTCATCTCCCTCTCTCGTCCTTCCTTTTTTTTACACAGACTCCTTCCCATTTTTCTTCATCCTTTCTTTGCGATGCAGCATAGATGTATATTTGTCATAAACCCTAAACTTGTCGAGAGAGATTTCGGGAAGAAAGAATGCACACACACACACACACACACACACACACACACACACACACATATCTATCTATCTATCTATCTATCTATGTATATATATATATAGATGGAGAGAGTGAGAGTGAGAGAGGGGAAAATGATACTGAAGACTTAAAGAGGAAGAGAAATAGGTTGTATGCAAGGCAACGAGGGAGAGAAAGAAGGAGGGAGAGAGAGAGAGGGAGAAGGAGAGAGAGGGTGGGAGCGAGAGTGGAGGAACGATGTGGTAGGATGAAAGTGAAAGGGAGACAAAGAAAGAGAGGAAAGTTTGACGAGGAGGAACGAGGAGGAAAGCTGGGAAAAGGAGAGAGAAGGAAAGAGGGAATAGGAAAGAATCAGGAATGAAGTGAGGGAAGAAGTGAGAGAAAAAGAGAAGACGGAAGGGGGAATGAGGAAATGAGGGAAGGAGGGGGAGAGAGAAGGGGAGTGAGAAAGAGAAGAAGGAAAGGGAGAAAATGAGAGCCAAAACTTGGGAAGGAGACGGAGAGAGAATAGGAGAAGGAAAAAGGGACATGGAGAGAATGGGAGAGAAAGGGAGGGAAAGAAGGAGGGAGAGGAGGGAGAGGAGGGAAGTAAGAGTGAAAGAAGGTAAGACTGGGGGGAAAGGCAAAAGGAAGGTTGAGAGGGGAATGTGAAAGAACGGGTAGGAGGGAGGGAGAGAGAGAGAGAGAGAGAGAGAGAGAGAGAGAGAGAGAGATATGGATGGAAGAGAAAGAACATTAGACAGGAGAGAAGGAATCCGTAAGTGCGAGAGAAAGAATGTAGTTATTGTTGTTGTTGCTGCAGTTGTCTTTAGGGTTATCTGAAGCATAAACCCAGGGAACTGAAGTCTGAAGTTGCCCTCCTTCTGCAGTCTTTCATCCTCCTAATGGGGGCTGGGGATGACCTGAGGAATGTTCGTATTATGGCAGTGAAGCCCCCCACTTACTGGCGAAGGTGTCCCTCTCCGGGGAATTATTTAACATATGCTTTGCTGGTAAAACTTTTTCCACACTTTATTCCTTCTACCACCAGGTGATTTTATTCAGATTATTAAAGGTTTCTGTTACTGAAAGGGTTAAAAATAATCTTTTATCCACTTCACTATACTCCGTTTGTTCTAATTGGCCCAAATGACACCTCTTTGTAGTGTATAATGAACAACTGCATAACACATGAATAACAAGTAGGAGCAGCAGAGAGTGCATCGCCCACTCCCAACAACTCGTTTAAGGGTCGAATATTTGACTCTACCCTGTAATAGGGTTCCATGGGGCTGGTAGTGGGTACGTTGTAGGAACAGAACAGAGAAAAGAGAAAAGGAAGAAAACTGTTATCAGAGTGCTGTGGAAAAATTACTTCACGTTAAGGGCAAACTGGGCCTAGTCCTAAGGTTCGCAGTAGAGGTGAACCACCGATGCTGATTAAACGAGTTCAAAGTTCAGCTTCATAGTCTTCAACCTTCGGACTTGTTTCCTGTCTATCCTGCTGCATGGAAAAATTATTAAAAACATAATAAGGCTAACTCTATGGCAGACTCTCAACCTTTTCACAAAGTTTGATTACAGTCTTATTAAAGGTGCCCATTTTCTTAACACATACACACAGATTGAAATACGACCTTAATCTGTGACCCTGAACTGTAAGTGATTGTTCTCAAAGTTTAATAATTTTGCTTTTCCTTTGCCCTTAACATTTCTCTCAAGTTTTGTCTAATTTGAGTGAAATAAAATAACTGATTCTTTTAGATCAATGCTTTACCAACCCCTGTGACCTTGACCTTTGACCTGTTCCCTCTCCAAGAGGGAACACCATAATGCTGACCCCATAATGCTTCAACGAAGTTCAGTTAAAAACAAATCAAAACTGTAAGAGTTATTTTGTCACACACACACACACACACACACACACACACACACGCACACACACACACACACACACACACACACACACACACACACACACACACACACACACCACTCAAAGCATATCCTCTGTTCTCGCTTCGAAAGCTCATTTGTAATAAAAAAAAAAAATAGGCATCGTTAGTCACAAAGAAGTGCTAGAATACTGACGTACAACCTTTCCCATCCACATCTTTACCGGGCTACGTGAAATAAGCAAGAAGAGTTAACGTCCGGGTCAAATAAAGGTGAAAGAACTATTCCAGACCATCCTGTAGACGATTCTGTGCAACATAGTTCAGACCGCTTAATAAATCGAGTTCCATCTATTACGTATTAGGATTCTCGTATACTGCAGAAACGGCTCCATCAATTTTACCACTGAGAAGCATAATACAGGGCGTTCCGTGTATAGAGTACTTAAATACTGCGTTGCGAGAAGGGTTCAGTCTGTATTTGTGAACGCCGACGACATTTTTGTTGATTCATGACATTAGTAATCACCCATGTAATCATTGAACAATAAAGCAGGAACTATAACAAAGAGGGTTATGGGAAGCAGAAAATGATGAGAGACAGACACAGGTAACGATGACTGAGCCGCTCTCATGACACAGGAGTATTGCGGTGCATAATATCTGAACCAGCCGTTATGAAGACCATTTGTATATAGAGCACCTGTATATAGACCACCTGTATATAGACCACCTGTATATAGACCACCTGTATATACTGTAGATCACCTGTATATAGACCACCTGTATATAGACCACCTGTATATAGGCCACCTGTATATACTGTAGATCACCTGTATATAGACCACCTGTATATAGGCCACCTGTATATACTGTAGATCACCTGTATATAGACCACCTGTATATACATCACCTGTATATACATCACCTGTATATAGACCACCTGTATATAAATCACCTGTATATAAACCACCCAGTCCAATATTTTTTTTGCTGGTAGTGCTAGAGGGTTGAAGAGATCTGTGGTATAGATGGGGATGCAGAGAGCTCAGAAATTTATGGTCAAAATATAATGTAGTCGTCAAAAGGAATTACACTTGTGGTTATGGTGGTACTGATGAGAGAGAGAGAGAGAGAGAGAGAGAGAGAGAGAGAGAGAGAGAGAGAGAGAGAGAGAGACAGACAGACAGACAGACAGACAGATTAAGAGTTTAAATGTGTGTGTGTGTGTGTGTGTGTGTGTGTGTGTGTGTGTGTGTGTGTGTGTGTGTGTGTGTGTGTGTGTGTTCTAACCTAATTGTATCTTTACAGTAATGAGTCAAGCTCTTACTGTCCCGTGTTTTGAACCATTATTATCACACATGTCTTTAAATTTATGAATACTTTTGGCACACAGTATTTCATTAGTCAGTGCATTCCACTAATCAATTACTCTATTTCGTAAACTAAATTCTCCTTACGTCTTTTTCACCTCTCTTTTTGAACTGTTTTTTTGCAGTGTACTCTTGATGTTGCGTCCCCATTGGTGATAATACTCATTCTCTCTTTTCTTGTGATGCATTTATATAACATAATAATGTCTCCTCTTTTCCTTCGGTAATGATGGTAGTTTAATTTTTCGAGTCGTGTGTGTGTGTGTGTGTGTGTGTGTGTGTGTGTGTGTGTGTGTGTTCTTACCTAATTGTATCTTTACAGGAATGAGTCAAGCTCGTACTGTCCCGTGTCTTAAACCATATTTATCGTACATATCCTTAAATTTGTGAATCGTTTTGGCACACACTATTTCATTCGGTAGTGCATTCCACTGATCAATTGCTCTGTTTGGGAAACTGAATTTCCTCACGTCTTTATCACCTCCCTTCTTATGTAGTGTTTTGCAGTGTCCTCTTGCTGATGCTTCTCCATATGTTAAGTAATCATTTATGTATATTTTCTCCTTCCTTGATATGCATTTATATAGCATTATCATGTCACCTCTTTTCCTTCTCTCCTGTAGTGTAGGTAGATTCAGTTTATTTAGTCTTTCTTCGTAGCTTAGATCCCTTAAGCTTGGTATCCATCTTGTAGCGGCCCTTTGAACTTTTTCAATCTTGTCTATGTGTTTTTTGAGATGAGGACTCCAGACTACTGATGCATACTCGAGGGTTGGTCTGATGAATAATTTTATTATCCTTCTTAGCATGTCTTCATTTATGTATGTGAATCTTATTCTCATATTTGCAAGCAGTGTATACATGTTCCGTATCTTCTCACTGATGTGGTCAGCCGGAGATAGTCTGTTATTGATAATCACTCTTAGGTCCTTCTCTCTTTCTGATGTGTGAAGGGTTTTATTTCCTAACGTATAATCCCAATCAGGTCTTTTTCCACTTTTACCAAACTTGATTACTTGACACTTGTCCACATTGAATTCCATTTGCCATGTATTACTCCATTCATGAAGTTTATTTAATTTTTCTTGTAGCTCTTTACAAGAGGCTGTGTTAGTAATTCTCCTTTGTATTTTTGCATCATCTGCAAACATATTTAGATAGCTTGCATTTCCATTTATATGCACTAAAAACATGATTGGTGCCAGCACTGACCCCTATGGTACTCCACTAGTCACTTCTTTCCATGATGAGTAGTTTCCCCTTAGTACTGTTCTCATTTCTCTTTTTATGAGAAAATCTTGCATCCAACAAAACAGTTTGCCTCGAATTCCTCCTTGATGGTACAGTTTCCATAAACGTCGTTGGTGTGGTACTGTGTCAAATGCTTTCTTGAAATCTAAATAGATACTGTCCACCCATCTTTCTCTTTCCTGTATTGTGTCTGTTACTCTGTCATAGTAGCTCAACAGATTAGTAACACATGATTTTCCTTTTCTGAAACCAAACTGTCTGTTATCAAATTGTGTTCTAGATGATTTACCCAAGCTTTTCTTATAAGCTTTTCTAATACCTTGCTTACAACACTGGTCAGTGATACTGGTCGGTAGTTGAGTGGATTTTGTCTATTCCCTTTCTTGAATAAGGGGACAATATCATGTAGTTTACCTTGACTCAAGGATTTCTTGAAAATAAAAAATAATGGTTTACTTAACTCCTTTGCACATTCTCGTAGCAACCAACACGAAATTTCATCAGGACCATTTGCTTTTCCTCTGTCTAATTTACTTAACTCCTCCTGTATTACTTTTTCTGATATTTGTATATCTGGTAGTATGTGTGGGCATGCATGTTCCACATAGTCCCTCTCAAATTTTTTTTCTTCTGTAAAAACTGATTGGAAATTCTTATTTAGTGCTTCACAAATATTTTTCTCTTGTGTATAGGTGACTCCCTCGTCCGTAATGGATTGTATTATATCTTTTACTTTGGTTTTGCTTCTGATGTAGCTGTAAAATAGCTTTGGTTGATCACTACTTTTATTTATGATAACCTACTGAAACTGTTTTTGGGCTTCCCTCCTTATTCTTGTATAATCGTTTCTTGCCTGCTTGTAATTATTATATGCCCTTTCACTATTGTGTCTTCTGTATGTATTCCACAACAAATCTCTTCTTTCATTTGATTTTTTACATTCTGTATTGAACCATTTCTTTATTTTCTCTTCTGCTTCTTTGTGCTGTGGGATGTACTTCTGGACTCCTATTTCATAAAATTCACAGAATTTTTCATATACAGCATTTAAATCTTGTCCTCTAAGCTCATTTTCCCAATCAGCTTCTAAGAAATACTTCTTTAGGTCATGATAATTTCCTTTTTTATAGTTTAGGATCTTTTTTGTAACTTTCATTGCTGTTAACTATGTCATATGCTATCCTGAAGTTGCAATTTAGTACTGCATGGTCACTTTTGCCGAGTGGAGGGTGATATATTAAACTGTCAGTATCATTTTCTTGCCTAGTAAATATGAGATCTAGCGTTGAAGGTACATCGAGTCCTCTATTTCTGGTGGTTTCCCTCACATGTTGCTTTAGGAAAAACTCTTGCACGAGATCCAGGAGCTTATGGTCCCAACAGCTTTCTTGGCTTATTATATCTAGAGTATTCCAATTCATATTTGTATTAAAATCTCCAGTTAGTATAATTCTTTCCGTTTTCTCTTCCATTTTATTTAGCAATGCTCTTAAACTCTGAATTGTACTCTCTGCCAGGTCCTCATATTCGTCTCTTTCCCCCGTGTTTGATCTGGGTGGCATGTACAAATTGGCTTCAATTACTTTCCCTTCAGATGTGTTGATCTCTACTGCAATCAGTTCTACCTGTGAGGGTATATCTAGTTTTATTTCATTGACTTTTAGATTTTTCTTAGTTAATATTATAATTCCTCCTCCTTTTTTTAAGTTTCTATCTTTTGTCCACATACTATATTCCTCTAAGTTTAGTATGTCATTTGATATCCTTGGTGTTAATTTTGTTTCAGTTAGGCATATTATATGTGGTTCATTTTCTCTGACATAATCATTCATCTCTAATAATTTAGGTACCATTTCATCCGCATTTGAGTACATCAACTTAATCATCTTGTTTATATACTTGTCATGACATGGTTCTACTACCTTCCCCCTTTTTATTCCCTCCTGTTTATGTACCACTTTCGTACCTGCAATCCTATTACTTTGTAAAAAAATTTGTTCTTCTCCTGTTCTGATCTTCCCTCATTTTTTGTTTTTGCTTCCTCCCTCTTCTCTTTCAGTAATTCCAGTTCCTTTTGTGTTAGGCATCTTTTTATTCGTAAATTTTTGAACTCTTTTTTCCATAAGATTCTTTGCATTTTTTAGTATCTCCTCCACGGTGTTTACACTCTGGAAAGTTACCTTTAGAGGTCTTGACTTGCTTTTCTCGTATTTCCCTAACCTTTTGTGTTCCTCTATGTAGCCTATTTACTACAGATTTCCTCTGATACCTCTTTCAATAAGCTCATTGCATTTGCCATCTCCTTTTTGTCTCTTGAGATCTTGATTTTTACTTCTTCCACTTCTATACCAGTGATTACTATAGATTTGTTGATATCTACTGAATCTCTGACTAACTTTGGATTGTTTTGGATTATTCTTTTCACTTCCTCTTTAATGCTTTTTTCTTCCACCCTTGTTTCTAAGTCTTTCTTTACTTTCACCATTTCAGCATACATGGTTTCCACGTCATTTTTGTAGCTTTGCACAGCTTCATTCACCTGTGTTATCTTCTCCTCAATATCACTGCTCTGGTCTATCATACTGCTTACTTCCCTAATTGTCTCTGTATCATTTTTGAACTCTTCCATAATACTCTCGTGGTTGACTACTGTACTTGCCATTTCACTCATATTCCTCCTAAGTGTACTCACTTCCACTGTTAGTTCACATATGGTTCACATATGGTTGTGTCTTTCATGCTGACCTCCCTTCCTAGTTTTTCTATTTCTTCCTTTTGCAAGTGCATCTGCTTCTTTATTTCATCAATCTCATTCTGGAAAGCATCTCCAGTCTGTGTACACGCTCTACCAGTTTATTGTGAGTCTCCATTTCAACCAGTTTTTGATAGAAATCATCATCCTGCTTTCTACCTTTATCCCTTTTCTTTTCCAAATTTGCTTTACTAAAGTATGTGGCCATTTTGAAATACTAAAAGCACAGAGTACTTGCATTCCCTGGGGCAGTTGTAGTCTAAACAATCAGCTGATTGAGCGCATTCTTTCGCTACTAGGTTCTCTTTACTGTTTGAACACGTCTTGTTTAAACTTTATTTTTTTTTTTAATAATTAAAAACCATTTAGTCTAACCTGTTACAGAGCTTGACTCATATAAAGATACTAATTTAGGTAATGCCACTGGCAGTTCTGGCTCGGTATGGAGCACTGTCGGCCCGCATCTGCTCTCCTTGGTGCCTTGTGTGTGTGTGTGTGTGTGTATTAAGGTATCAAAGTAATTAGTTATGTTTATCTACAGTATAATGTAAACCTCCTTGGACTCAGACTGGCCGTGAAAAATCATCTACTTCCACCAATAACATAACAACGCACATGAGTCTCACTCTCTCTCTCTCTCTCTCTCTCTGGTTAAATCAAGTGAATCAGAAATGTCTAACGAATGCACTTTAGTCATCAACACCAAAATCATCGCCACCATCACTATAACTATTTTGACTGTAATTCTCACCACACTGTAGATAGGGAAGGATGGATCGAGATTTCATATTCCTTATAATGTAGAAACGTTTCTCGAATATAAGTCAAGCTTAGTGGTGAATACAGAACGACACTGCTGTCAAGAAGAAAAATGTTGAAATAAAGAGGACTGTTGTTCGCAATGTGCACATAAAACTCCTAAGAACTGAGAGGAGGATCATAAAAATGTTGCCAATATTCGTAAACTGGCACACTGTTATAAAAATGTTGACCCCTAGCGTAAAGGAGTATATAAACCACACTCTACTCTGGTTAGCACTTAGGCAATGGATTCTTAAACAGAGGAAAATGATTGTGAAATATTACACTGCCTGTCCCTGTTCAATAGCCAGAAACTATTTTACCATTTCGTAACCGATTAAAACAACACATGATGAGCCTGAAGTTTTTTTAGTAATATCAGAATCTTGGAATGGTACTTTGTTAACTAAAAAAGTGAGATAAGTTATTCTCATTTTCAGTAGGAAACGTTTTGAACATAGATTATGTTTGTTAATCAACAATAATCAAATGAAATAGTTCAGAGACCAAACTGACGTCAAAACCTGATGAGACCTTATTTAACTAATCAAAAGTATCTAGCTAATGAGAAGAAATCTGGCTTTACTTCTGTATTATGGTAGTCTTTTTTTTTATATATATTTTTGCCATCTCGAGACAGTTTTATTTAGATCTGTAAATATTTTTTCCACTAAAGGGATTATACAGAGCTTTCGTTAACGCCATTACTATGATGAATTGTTTTGTGGAACCCACTCAGAGGTCCTGCATGTGAACGGTAAATGTGTACCTCTTATATATAATTGTCATGAAATAGAACTAGAGGAACTAACAAAAAGAAAATCATGGTTCTAACTGGTTTTGAAATCCAAGAAGTAGCTCGTTTTTTGGTTCATGGTCGCATATAAATACCATATAATACAACTGCATGTAATATTACTGACAATTGTATTATAAAATGTACACCTGTATTTATCTGTATATAAGCTGATGACAGAGAGTGTTGGAGCTCCCGTTTCATCAGCCCTCAGGACTAGTTCCTGACCATCCCCCTTTGCTGAACTTTTTCAGTGTCTCAGTTACACAGAGAGTAGGCCAGCATGCTCTCCTGTACAAATTTCTCTAACTATCTACACCAAACTACATGCACAGTACACACTACACATCTTTGATTTTCCCTGGAATGATTATTGCTTCCATGGCCGTGAGCCATCTGAGTGTGCCTTGCGCATTACGGAGGTTGTTCTCTCAGGCATGGAAGCATACATTCCTTTCTCATATCCTTTGACTAACACAAGAAAGCCTTGGTTTAATCACGCTTGTTCTAATGCTGTCCGTAACAAGGAGAGGGCCTACAAAAGGTACCGGAGCCAACCCACCCCTGAATCACATCATCTTTACGTTTCTGCCCGGAATCGTGCTAAGTCTGTTCTTCGCTCTGCTAAAAATAATTTCATCCGTACTATATGCTCTCAACTCTCCAACTCGAATTCTTCCCGCTCCTTCTGGCACCTTGCCAAAAACCTTTCTAATAACTTTACTTCATCATCCTTCCTTCCTCTTTTCTACTCTGATGGTTCTGTAGCTATTTCTTCTACTGATCAAGCAGATCTCTTCTCACAGACTTTCTCCTCCAATTCCACCTTGGAGGATTCCAGTGCTGTTCCTCCATCACTTTCCCCCTCTGACTTCCTCATGGCTGACATTAAAATTTCTTCAGCTGATGTATTTTCTGCCATCACTGGCCTCAGTACTAACAAGGCATATGGGCCTGATGGGGTCCCTCGTGTTGTTCTCAAGAACTGTGCTTCTGTGCTTACACCCTGCCTAGGTAAACTCTTTCGCCTTTGTCTGTCAATTTGTACCTTTCCTTCTTGCTGGAAGTTTGCTCTCATTCAGCCAGTCCCAAAGAAGGGTGACCACTCCCAACCCTCCAACTATCATCCAATTGCTTTAACGTCCTGTATTTCAAAAGTTTTCGAGTCAATTCTCAATAGAAAATTTTAAGGCATCTTTCCTATCACAACCTTCTTTCCGATCGTCAGTACGGGTTCCGTCAGGGACGCTCTACTGGCGATCTTCTCAACTACCTTTCAGACACCTGGTCATCCTCCTTTCGGGACTTTGGCGAAAGCTTTGTCATTGCACTTGACATCTCAAAGGCTTTCGATCGAGTCTGGCATAAATCTTTAATTTCCAAACTGCCCTCTTACGGTTTCTATCCTTCTATCTGTGCCTTCATCGCTAGCTTCCTTTCTGGTCGTTCTATAGCCACTGTTGTAGATGGCCATCATTCTTCTCCTAGATCTATCAACAGTGGTGTTCCTCAGGGCTCTGTCCTATCTCCAACTCTCTTCCTTTTATTCATCAATGATCTTCTAAGCTGTACATCTAACCCTATCCACTCATACGCTGATGACTCCACCCTTCACCTTTGCATTCGGTACCCGCAACGCCCAACTCAACAGTTACTTCAACAAACAAGGGATGAGGCTATGGCACACCTAATGTCTGACTTGACTCGTATCTCTGACTGGGGTAAAAATAATATGGTTGTTTTTAATGCATCTAGGACTCAGTTCTTACACCTGTCAACCCGACAAAAATCTTCCACAGGTATACCCATTGTTTAATAATATTCAGCTTAATTCTGCAGCATCCTTGAACATGATTGGGGTTTCATTTACTCGGGACTTATCTTGGAAAGATCATATTACATCTCTTGTAAAATCTGCTTCCAAGAGATTGGGTGTGCTTAGCCGACTCTGCTCTTTCTTTACCCCTGCACAATTGTTGACTCTATACAGGGGTTTTATCCGCCCCTGTGTGGAGTACAACTCTCATGTGTGGGGAGGCTCCCCACATACAGCTCTTCTCAATAGGGTGGAGTCAAAGGCTTTTCGTCTCATTAACTCTCCTCCTCTTACTGACTCCCTTCAACCTCTGTCCCTTCGCCGCACTGTTGCATCTTTATCTCTTTTCTATCGCTACTTTAATGATCACTGCTCCTCTGAACTGTCTGCTTTCATTCCTCCACCTCTACGACGGGCGCGTAGCACCCGTCTGGTAGCAAACTCTCATCCCTTTTCTGTCCAACTCTCTAATGCAAAAGTTATCCGTTACTCCTAGTCTTTCATTTATGCTACAGGTCAACTCTGGAACTTTCTCCCTCTGTCTGTATTTCCTGCTGCCTATGGTCTCCAGTCTTTCAAACGTTGTGTGTCCAGGCATCTCAAAATGATCGGATCTTGAATTTGGCTCTCTGTTGTATTTTGTTTTTCTCTTGGAGGGAACTGTTACTGCGGGCTCATGGCCTTTGGTTCCTTATTCCTCGCATAAAAAGAAAAAGTAGTACCTGTGGATGTGGACTTTTCCAGTAATAAAACGGGAAAAGGACTGATAACATTAATATTGAAACTGATAGCCGATTATGTGTAAGACTTATGTAAACTCATGAAACTATATTTATGCTTATCTCATAAAGTAATAAACCGTTCTTTTAAATCAGGAAATATTTAAAGTAGTAAGTGGCAACTCAGAACAATTGGAACCGCTGACATATTCCATTATCTGCATTCTTTTTGTGGTACTCATGATAGAGAGCTAACCTTGTTTACAGTTCAACATTAGATACCACACTTCCATATTTTCCATTCCCCCTTAGCAATGGCTGCTGCATTAATATCTGTAAATCCGGTGGCATATCGGATTGCCACCACCGGCAGGGTAGGGCTTACAACACAGGGTCCTCCCGGTCGCTGTGATGCGACTATGCCGACAGCAACTATTGCAAACACAGTTCATGCTCATCTGCGAAGAAGCTCAGGTTCGGCCCTATACTTCACCAATATCCGTGGTCTTAGTCTATCTATCTATCTATATACCTAGGCTGCTTCCCCCAAGGAAAGGGAGGTAGCCGAGACAGGACGACACACTCCCCATTTAATCATCCATTCAGACACGTTCATTCGCATCTTAGCCCCAAAAGGGAGAATGGACAGATCCTTACCGCACCACACCACACAAGGGTCAACTGCGCAATGCAATCAGTGACATCCGCAGCAGGGCCCAACAGCAGAGCTGGTTTACCCCTGCCACATCATAACAGACCCATCCCCTTACCCGCACCTGACCTGAAAGCTGATCAGACCAAATGCGAGAGAATATCCCCTCAGGGCTGCGTCATCACTTATTCATTCACATTTTCTCTCCATTTATTTCTGTCACGCACAGCCACTCTTTCTTGCTCAACAGACATCCCTCTCGCATCCAGCGCTCTCTTCACACTGTCCATCCATCCTATTCATGGTCTTCCTCTCAGCCTTACACCTTTCACATCAGATCTAGTTATCTTTGTCACCAATCGCTCATTATCCATTCTATTTGAATTCAGTTCATTTTTTTCTCCAGTCACTATCCCCTCGCAGACTCCCAAATCTCACCCCCTACTGAAATAACTCCATTTTCTTTTCCTAGTTACGAACTCCTCACAAACTTCCGTAACAAGGGTGGCACCTGTTGCTAAATCTGAATCAGCAGTTGACACTCTTTTGAACTTCACTTCAACTAATTTTGATTATTCACTGCATAAACAAAATCATCTAAATATTACCAAACATATCTGTGCAGTCTACTGTTCCCCCATTGGTTCTTCAGAACCCAGTGTATTTGGCTTCATATCTTCACAGTTGAGTAACCTTAACCTCGAGATTAGAACTGAAATTGCTGTTTTGGGTGATTTTAACATACATAATGTAGAATGGTTATCACATTCTGCCAGGAATGACGGTACAGGTCTAGAATGTGAGCTATTTGAAGAATCGTTTAGTCTTACGCAGTTGGCACAGCAACCACCCAGGATACCAGATAATAATGACCATAATGCCTATCTCTTGGATTTATTCCTGACAAATAATCAAGATCAATACAGGATTGAAGCACTGTCACCACTTGGATCCTCCGATCACAATCTCATCAAAGCCTTAGTTGATTCCCCCAAACCTTCCTGTTCTGAACCTGTCAGAGTGACCCGATGGCACTTTGAGGGGGCAGACTGAGATGGATTCAGAAATTACCTTGCTGACATTCCATGGCAGTGTTTCTTCTCAAGTGACATCAATTCCACCCAGTCCCACGCTAAATACTTAACACAAGCTGGTATGGAATTGTTCATACCAAGTTAACAGTTCTATAAATTATCAGACTTCCCAAAATGGTGTGATGACAGTTGCGCCAGCGCAACGGCCCAAAAGTCATTATCATAATACCTAACTCTTATTTAAAATCAAAAACATCTGAATCACTCAGTCATTTTAAAATTTTTAGAAACCATGCAAAAGCAGTAATAAATCTCGCTAAGTCAAACTTTCTTCACAACCAAGCATCCAAATTACTAAACAATCTGAATGACAATAGAATAATCTGGCCAACTCTCAGTCCTTTCAATAATAACTTTAACAAGTCATCACCCATTCCCCCACCAAAATCTTCAGATGGTAACATTACAAATGACCCGCATGGTAAAGCAAATAGCCTTGCCAGTACATTTGCCAGAAATTCTACGTTAGAGGAAGTCAGCCAGAATGTCCTAGTAGTAGAATTTGACTCTCCCGAAATTGCTTCACTTAAAATACAGACTGGAATCGTGAAATCCATCTTACACAATTTACCAACCACCAAAACTTCAAGCCCAGATGGAATTCCTCCAACTGTTTTGAAAAAGTGTTCCCAAGAACTTGCTGCTGTTCTAGCTAAATAATTTAGACTATCCATACGTACTTCTTCAATTCCTAATTCTTGGAAAGAAGCCAATATCTATCCAGTTGCTACTGTAAGAAGGAAATTACCTCTTTCCCCTCTGATTACAGACCAATAGCTGTCACATCTTCTCTTGGTAATGTACTGTATTTGAAATCGTAATGAATAAAGGAAATAGATAAATATCTTGAATCCAATAAATTAATTTGTGATAGTATGATTTTCGCCACGAATGATCCACCAGTGACATACTCGATCTCTTGACTCACATCATCTATCAATCAGTTGCTCAACATGGAGAAACTCATGAAGCATTCCTTGATCTTTCTAAAGCTTTTGACAGAAAGTGGCACCATTCCCTGTTATCCAAACGCCCTTGCAATGGACTAACGTCTTTTGCTCCTCTGATTTCCTCATGTCTTAGCGACAGAGAGATAAAAGTAGATGATGTATATTCCAATTTCCACTCAGTTAACGCTGGCGTGCCACAAGGATCAGTTCTGAATCCAACCCTATTCATAATTAATATTAATGATCTCTCATCTGTCACCCATAATCCCATCCATTCATATGCAGACGGCTCAACACTGCACATTTCATTCACACTTAAACACCCATTCACAAAGCTTTATATCTCTAACTCACAGTTCAGTATAATCATCTCTATAAATCAAGACTCATCCAGGATCACTAAATGCAAATAAAATAACCTTGTCTCAATTAATGCTAGCAAAACCAAATACAGTATATACAGTTTACTAGCTGACAGATATTGCTAAATTCCTATAGTACCTTCAGTGCTACTATATTAATATTCCTGTCTCCAAAAGTATTGAAATTCTCGGTGTTTCACCTAACAGTGACCTCAGCTGGACCTCTAATGTCAAAGTACTTGCTCAAACCGCCTGAAAGTAACTTGGATTGTTGTACAGAGTTCGTAGCTTCATCATTGACAAGCAGTTGGCTATAGTTTACAAGAGTCATGTGCACTCTCAGCTGGAATATTGCTTACCCTTGTGGGGTGGGTTTGGGGAGATTGTACTAAGCTAACTACACAAAATTCAGAACAAAGATGTTAAAATTATTAATAACCCTGCTATTACAAATAAACCACCTCCCCTACAGGTAAGAAGAAATGTTGCCTCCCTTGCATTATTTTAGATACTTTTATAGCAAATGCTCAGACGAAGTTGCATCCATTGTGTCACCCCTCCATTCCTTCCCCTGTGCTACATGGGCTTCTGGTAGCACTCATGACTGGAATGTTACACTGCTATATTGTAGAACTACTACCCATCAGAAGTCTTTTATTCCCCGAACTGCATCTTTTTGGAACTCGCTTCCCCAGAGTTGTTTCCCCATATACTTCAGCCTACAGCTGTTCAAGTCCAACTGTTACAGATATTTTATGAATGGAGGACACCAGTAATCTGATGTATGGCTTATTTTTTTTTTTATTCACTTGTTTTTCCTTCCTCTGATCTGTTATTTGAAAACAATGGGGGGGAGGATATGGTCCCAGGCATGGCCAAGTGTTCATCCGCCGTCATCAACAGACCGATTTCACAGAAGACCACTCATTTCTAGAACTGCTATTTCTATATTTATCAGCCAGTAAATCAGATTTATTTGGGAGAGCTGGGAGTGGATATAAGAGGTAGGCTCGACCTATCAAGTTATTAATTATTTTGGTGGCCTGAGTGAGAAAATTCAGATGCATGTCGGACACAGTTTTTGCCCCATTGATGTGGTAGTTCCTGTTACAGAATTACGAATTTACCATTCACTGGGCAGACAAGCGAGGTCCTTTGAACAAGATCATTACGTAAGTGCTGTCGTTCATCAGGAGCTTGATTGTATCATCCTCTTTGGATGGAGGTAAGAGTGTTTGTGAATACGTAGAAGTGAATGAGAGTCCGAGGATCATTGTGATTGAGACTATTGAAAGGTCTTGTCATTCTACAGTGGCTGTTACCCTAATCGAACTGAGGAATTTACTCTGTCGTGTCTTAGTAGGCTTCAGGATCCACATATTGGTAAGCTGGTCAGTTAACAGGAAAATGCGACGGATTTGTAGAGGGAGTAGCCAAAACGAACAAGGAAATGGTGAATGTATACTGTAGTGCAACATTACCTACGATCTACCTTCCAGAACTCAATGGTGAACAAAGCTGGAACAGTCTGAGATAGTTTTATGCTCTAGTCCATAACAGATCAGATTTCTCGAACGTTAGTACTCTTATCTCTGCGGACAGGAGAAAAACACACCCTATAAATTAATAGAAGACTTGCCTGTTTAGGATGAAAAGCATGAGG
Source organism: Coenobita brevimanus (assembly GCF_032717465.1). Lineage (NCBI taxonomy): Eukaryota > Metazoa > Arthropoda > Malacostraca > Decapoda > Coenobitidae > Coenobita > Coenobita brevimanus. The sequence continues at coordinate 28,716,159 of NC_137009.1, forward strand.
TAGCTCTGACCATCTCTAGAGATATTTAGGAATCAAAGAGCAGATTATTACCAAATTAATTATGAGTTTAATCGAGTTACTCACTTCCAAGAATGACTGACCCTTTGCAAACCTTTTGAGTTGCAAAAAGCTGTACTTTGGAGGCCTTAGGTACTTACCAGCATGTTAATGTATCAGACTGATTGCTGTCTAGGATCATATTGCTGAAGCTACTTCTAAAATCAAGGATGCATTATATAACAGACTTCAAAATTCCCACTTTCTCAGTAAAGAGATTTGCGATTGCCTAATGCAACTTTGCAAACACCTGGAAGACAAAAGAATGCTGAAGGTAAACCAAAATCTGAAGTAAAGAGAAAACCATTTAACCAACTAGCAATGAATCCAACCAATATCTGCTTGACTATCAAGGAAGAAAATGAAGACTTCATGAGTTTAAAAAAAACAAAAAAAACATGAGATATTTGCTAAAGCTGAGAATGAACAGTCTCATGGAAGGAAGAATGTAAACGATTCCATGGTAAATACTAGTAAGAACTGTATCTTTTGTGGTGAACAACATTCTACCACATTTTGCAAAAAATTTATTGATTTAGTTTCAAGAATGACAAAATTAAAGGATATGGGGCACTGTATTATTTGAGCCCAAGATGCAAATCCACAAACTGTAAAACTAAAATGAACATTTGCTTTAGGTGTAACATAGACATCACTGTGTTCTGATTCCAAGAAAAAAGTAGTAATAATATTTCAAAAATGCAAGTCGCAATCCGAGCATGAAAGTTGCAACAACAGCTACCAATATAATATCTGCATCTACTTTACTTGATACTGTGCACGAAAGTCCTTTATTTCTGGTGATATTGGAAGGGACTGAATTTGCCTACAGTTGGCAAGCTTAATTTAGCCTATGCAGGATTCTTGACAACAAGGAATCGCAGTCTTTTGATTTGGTTAAACCATTGTTCCAGTAATGTTGGAATAAACGCTATATAACAGCAACTGTGTAGAAGATGGACACAATGATTTACATAAAAGGACTGGGGAAAATTTCATAGCACTTACAGACCCTCCAGGTAAGCTGACAAATCAGAAGAAACATTCTGATACAATAGGTCCGATGAAAATGATAACTGGGTCAGACTGCTGTGAAAAATTCCTTCATAGGACTTTCAAACAAGGAAATATTCACTTGTTCAAAAGTCCAGGGGGTAATATCATTTTGGGTCCATTTCAGCCAGAGCTGAGTTGGAACATACCCAGAGTGGTTAAATAACTTCGATTATTGAACCAGTTCATGCACTATAGGACTTAGTATTGGAATACATCCTGAAAAACCAACGCCTGAACGCCTGAAGATCAGTTAACTATGGTCTTCTACACTGAGTCTGTGGAGTGAAAAAATGGACAATTTTGGGATAGTCTACCTTGGAAGTTAAAGAGATCCCAATTACCTTCAAATTATCATGCAGCTAAAGATCAGTTAAATTTCCTCTTAAGAAGGTTGATATATAAATCTGATCACCTTACAGTTCATGACATCAGTAAAGGTTCAGTTACAGCTCTTATAAAGATATTTTTCAAAATCCTAGGGTAAAGCAAGTCTTAATGACTGTTCATAATATACACCAACACTAAGAGAAACTTGGAAATATTTTACTAAAATTTAGAGGAAAAAGAAAAACATGTGCTTACACAGCTTTTCTCAAAATTCGATTAAATGGAGAGGATAGGAAATATACTCAGTTCTGGCTTCAAAATTGATCAGATTCTGATGGTTCCTTGAATACTTATTTTTCTGATCAGTGCTTTTTCGGTCTTGCACTAAGCCTTTCTTTTTATGTATCACTAAAATACTTTTGTCAGAATGCTGAATGTCTTCGAAATAGGACAGTCATTCTACGTAGACAACATTCAAGGACTTAAAGAAACTGAAACGGAGGCAAAAAAAGTTTATAAATTAGTGAACGAGAATATTAATAAGCAAATTTCCCCTGGCAAAGGTGGAAGAGCAATTGATCATTTTTTAAAGAAAAAATAATGAAGGATCATCTAGAACATGATATTCCAATTTCAGAATGTGTTCGTTATGGCGAGCTTAGCATGACACCAGTCAAGTTTATTGAAGTTACCCTCACTAAGGTTGTTATTAAGTGAAGTTTCTGTATTATCTGAACCTTTAAGACTGCTGAGTCCTTTAATTATTTAGGGCAAATATTTGATACAAGAAACCTGGAATGAGAAAGTGGAATGGAACACTAAAGTGAATGAGGGATACAAAGAAAAATTAAAGCATATCAGGCAAGAATATGAGAACCCGGGAAGGATATGCATTCCCAGATAGGTGGCCAACGATAAACAGTCGAACTTGCATGTATTTTGTATGTTTCACAAAGAGCATATGGAGCAGTACCCGATTATGTGTCCAGAAACACAATAGACTTGCCATATCCAGCTATAACTTCATGCATGTCTCTTCAAAGAATGACCCATATGATCTTCTTTCAAGAGGCTATTAAAAGGCTTTTAAAGGGTGGATTGTGGTTTGATAGTCATGAATGGTTATCAGCTGGTACTTGGCCTGAACAAAAACACTTTAGTAAAATTGTGGTCAACACAGTAAACCTGGATCCAACTGTCAAAAGTGAGTGAAATATATATTTCTTGATTCTTATCACTGAAGAAATTCCTCTTTACTACCAAAACTGTTACTGGATTTCTGAAGAAAAGGTTAGGATTTGACTTTAAAAATAAATCAATGGAATATTGGGCTAAAAAGGTGCAAAGGAAGCTTCATGAAGAAATACTTAACTTATCATGCCCAGGCACCCCCAGCACTAACAAGCTGATAAAGGATTTGGGATTTTTTTTTTGACAGAAAGGGTCTTGTCCATGGCCGGGGTAGAATAGCAAAGACTGATTTACCTCTCCAAACTAGGTATCCTATTTTGTTACGAAAAAATGATTATTTCTCATCCTTAATCTGCTGCATCCCATTGACGTACATATATGTCCAAACATATTGTCACTGTGAGTCCTGTTGACATATATAAACGCACCGCAATTGCAAGGTCTGTCATTTGCAAATTTTTCATATTTTGAGCTTGATATTTGGTACATATACACGGGACACTTGCCTCTACAAGATGCCAGGCAGGGACAATGCCTTACCCTGCATGACCTCCCCCCACCCCCGCACGCCATTGTCTCGCCAATTCACCTGTTACCAGTGGCCTGGCCAGCAATGACATGTTGTCACAGTACGAAATTCAAGGCCAGAGTGATTCCCCGATTGATGACAATGTGGAGGACAAAGTTTATATAGCATTAGAGGAAGAAACAGTCAGAAATGATGATCAGGTAATGTTGCCAAAAAAGGTCAGGTATATTAATGTGTTTGGTGGGTGAAACAATGCTTATATTGCCTATATTACCATGTGAAAACCAATATACTCTCGTACTACATATAAATCCATACCAAATAAATAAGTAGATACAGTTTATGAGTGGTGTGGAATAGTTGCCCTCCCATAGAACTCGTTTTCTTTGGAGCCAGCCTGATAGAAAACATGGTAAGGTAAGGGGAACTTCTACCTGTATCCAGTACTTTAAACCTCAGATGAGCGATTTCTCTATGAATTTTCAATGTTTGTCACCAAAAGCAGAGGTTTGAGCCAAATTTTTTTTTTTCCAAAACTGGTCGGGATTGGGGGGAGTCAGTGGTGGAAAATCGGTCGGGACGGGGCGGGTTAACAGTACAAGTAGCATATGAGATGACATTATGGAAGAATGCCAAAAACATTTGGCCAAATTCAGTACAGGTATCGCATCCCTAGGGGTAGACACGTTCTGAAAAAGTACCTGAGGAACTGTATAATACAGTATGTAGAAGGTATGAACAATGACCTTGTATCTCGCTAGGATCACCTTCATTATGATGGGTTAAAGTTCACATAGGTATGGTCTTTGGTGTAACTAGAGTCGACTTAACTGGTGCTATATGTGTTACAGGTGAAGAAATTCCCTAAAATGTGTATATATGAGTATGTTTGTTCACATGTACATACATAAGAGCAGTGAATTTTGAAATGGAAGAAGGTTTAAGCAGAGAAACCTATTTGACATGTTTAGATTCCTTGCTGTTAGAAAGTTGTGTCCCAGTAAAGAAGCAACAAAAGAGCTTATTTCATTGGAACATCACCTTTAATATTAGGTACAAATGAATGACTCAAAGGCTACAACAACCTTGGGGATCCATGGTTGTACATGGCATTTCATAGCTCTAAGAGACCCATGCTAAAATAAGCTCAATGACTGATAGGTGTTCTCAAGAACTGCCTAAGAAAGATCTTACATAGAAAAGCAATCTCTTGAAGATATTAAATTCCGAGAACAGTGATAGCTGAAATTGAAGAGAGAATCGAAAATAGGCCAACACCGAGCATTCGAGTTCCCAGGAGGGAGAACCATCAAACCCCCCACCATCCGCCCCTCTTCGGGTGACAACCAAGTGAGATGCCTGAGGCCACTGTCTGGCTCACTTCTTCAATTCTGCAAGATTCACGGCCATTTCTCTAACGTTTTCTCTGTTGAAAGCCACCTTTCCTCCTCTAAACCTCACCTCCTCCTGACTGAGACTCTGTCTGAGGTGGCTGACAGCAATCCCATCTCCTTATCCTCATACTTTCTCTATGCTCAGTTCAAAGCCGAACATGGATGTTGTGTATATATACACAACATCTCTTGCTCTCGTGTTCCTGAACTTGAATCTTATGAATTCTCTACTCTCTGGCTTAGACATCTTGTCATTCTTTTACTAAATATATCTATGATTTCAGATTATCCTCTAATTCTGTTAACTATGAAAAATTCTTCAGCTATCTTTCTTGTAAAATGAAACACATCAAATCAATTTCTCCTTTCCCTGAAATCTCCATTCTAGGTGATTCAAATGTTCACCACTACCTCTGGCTCTCTACTTCTTTCACTGCTCCACCATGTGAACAGGCCTACATACTTTCTATCATTCTTGACCTAGAGCAGCTTGTACAGCACCCTACCCAAATCCCTGACCGCCATGGAGAGAGTCAGAACATACTTGACCTCTACCGTACATGATCTCCAGTCTTTCAAACTCAGTTTGTCCAGGCATCTGGAAATGAACGGAGCTTGAATTTGGCTCTCTGTTATGTTGTTTTTGCATTTTCTTGGAAGGAACAATCTTGCACGCTTCTGATGATTGGTTCATTTTTCCCTGTATTAAAAAAATTATGCTTCATTGGAAGCTTTGACTCCAGCACATTTGTTGTATGACAGATTCCTATCTCCCGTTCCTTCTGTTTATGAAAAGAAAGAAGTTGATCATCCTACATTAGAGGAAAACATCCTGGGACAACATCTGACAAAGAGGTATCAGCCCTTAAATAAGGTTTTGTAGGCTTGGAATAAGCACTGGAGTACTGATTATTCATAAGTCTTAGAGGAAGATTTTATGCAACAGGTCCTTATTGAGGGCAGGAGGTGTGGCCTTAAAGAAAACTGGATAACCCAGACCGCAGTGGCCCTTACGAGTAACAAAAATAATCACTATTCATCCTGATTCTGACCGAGTAATTAGAATAGTAAAGGTGTTTCTAAAGGGGAAGTTATTGTAAAAACCATTGATAAACTGGTACATTTCGAGTTATCAGTAATTCCTCCTGATGGGGATATTGGAGCCCAACAGGGTGCTACAGGGATGTGACAGAGAATGGTCACATCACAAGTTTTTAAGACTTGTAGAGAGATTTCCATGCATACAATCATTTCACATTGTACAGTGTCTCAGTTCTGCCAAGTCCCAGTCTGTGGAAACCTTTCCTCCATTAAGAGGTCCTGGTTGTGAGTGGTAAATGCGTACCTCTTCGATATATTTGTCATAAGTTAGAAGTAGAGGGTTTTTACACATGATGGTTCTAATTGGTTTCCAAAATCCCAAGAACTAGATTCTTTTTCTTGTCAATTGTCCTTTATAAATACCATAAAATAAAGTGCTACTGTGTCTGACAACATACAGCTGCATTTCAGGGAAATTGTATAGAATCTTAATAAATAGGATGCTGTAATGATTATAATGTTCACCGGTAAAAAGACAAAAACAAAAAACATGCATTAGAATTCACCCGTTGGCATCTGTGGACGAGGGAGTTTTCAGTAAGAAGACATGATTATATCCAGTAACATAAATATTGAATATGATAGTTTTTACATAAAACAAAAGTAAGTTCAATAGGCTATCATCTCATTAATTTCTTGAAGTAATAAGCCATAGTTTTAAATAAGTAAGTTATTAAAGGAGTAAGTGGCACTTCCAAAGAAGGAGGAACCACCGCCATTTTCTATTGTCCACATTGTCTTTGTGAAAAGCATGGAAGAGACCTAACCTTGAATGCAATTCAACAATGCATGATCCCACAAGGGACGCATGAGACTTCATATCATAGTCTAGCCTGCCGTGTATAGGCAGATCTTTCACCACTGACCCCTCCTAATCCTGGCAGATGTTGGAATTTGTTTTTTTGGCTCAAACCTCCACTTTTTTGTGAGAAACAATGGCAAGTCACAGAAAAAGTGCTCACCTGAGCTTAGAAATGGGCTATACAGGTGATCCTTTAACCCCTCCATGGCCGAAGGCCTGGAATTTTCAGTGCACGCCAGGCTGATGCCAGGGCCATTTTTTTGAAGTTTCTAAAATTATTATTTTTTTCTTGCCATATTGAAGAGAAAGCTCAGATGCACCTCACAGTGCAAATCCAGCTTCCTAGACGCATTTTGTGGCTTGCCATGGGCACGGAAGATGCAGAAATATCAGCAACCGACATCCGCTGCCAAGGGGCCTGCCACAACGCAACTGGGCAGGTGTTGTTGTTTTTTTTTTTTTTTGCCTCCCAAAACATTGCGAATGGTGCTGAAATGTTGCGCATATATGAGATATAATGATATCGAATGATATCAGTACATAATCTGCTAGGAATGGCCGGAAAAAAAAATGGTATGAATACTTTGTCACCTTTATGATATAAAATATGTTTATGGTAGTTTCGAGTTATTTTTTACGTTATCGTTGTGCTCATGCTTGGAAAAGGGAGCGAAAGAGTTGAATTTTCAGTCCTAAATGAGGAAATTGCACGTCCTCCAAGGTTAGACTCTGCCACGGGAGAATAAAGTGGAGGGTCAGATCCGATTAGCAATACAGAAGTTGAGTCGCAAGTTCTAGCTCCCACACCACGAGCATGGCTAAAAATAGAATCATAATGCAGTTTCAGACCTAAAAATAAGTCTAATTATTACGAATACAGATACAAAGCAGAAATAAATACTTTTACAGATGGGGGAAAAAGTATTTTTTCCGTAATAACATGTTCATCTTTATCATTTTACGATCATCTTTATCATTTTACCTTGTTATTTTCGCAACATATATTGCTGTCTCGTAAACAGGGTGGTTGTGTGTGTTTTGCAAGGGAGGAAAGAGATTGTATTTTCTGTCTGGGTCAAGATAATGGGTGTAACTATGTGTTTTTTGGCATGGCCACGAGCAAAAAAATCATACATCCACTCGTCATAACAACAGGTGGTGAACTGACAGATGATATGTGAGAGGGTGAATGTCAAGGTCAGTCTCATGTCCCAGATTTTCGTTCACTTCCCGAAGGTTTTCACAGTTTTCTACAAGTTGCACTGCATCTAAAGATCCAAACCATTACAGCAAACCTTAGCAAATAGGTAAAGAGACCAAGACAAAAATGTATTTTTCACTTATCACATCATTTTTGTATATCCCATTATTACTTCATAATCGTAAACAGGTGGTTGTGTGTGTTTTGCAAGAGAGGACAAAGATGATAGATTCTGCCTAGGTCGAGATAATGGGTGTAGTTGAGCATGTTTAGTTATGGCCAGGAGCGAAAAAATTGAAATTCACTTATCACAGCAGCAGGCTCTGAACTGCTTGATGAGGTGTATGGGAGTGTAGTGTAGGCCAGTGTGAAGATGTTCAGAACTTTCCTTCACATCCTAAAAATTTTTTCAGTTTTTTATAGGCCACGCTCAAACGGCGCCGACAGCCATTTATCGGCTAAACGTCATTTGACGTCGGCGGCCATGGAGGGGTTAAACATCTGGCACCATGTTCTCTGGAGCCATGGTGCAGCTGTTGTGTTTTCAGTGGTAGCAGTGACTCTTGCAATCCACTCAGAATAGGTAGATATTTGTTCATTTGGTATGAATTTATATGTAGTACAAGAATATATTGGTTTTCACACAAAGTATAGGCTATATAAGCATTGTTTCACTCACTGAACACATCAGTATACAGCACCTTCCATGGCACGTTACCTCCTTATCACTTCTGGTCATTTCTTCCTCTGACACCACGTATTCTATGTCCTCCACATCATCATTAATTAGGGAATCACTCTCGCCTTGAATTTCGTCATCAAAGAGACCTTGACATGATATGTCTTTACTGGTCAGGTCACTGCTAACAGGTGAGTTCCTGAGACAATGGAGTGTGGGGGGGGCTGTCATGTGGGGTCAGGCAGTGACACCACTTGGTGGCTGGTAGAGGAAGGTCTCCCACATATGCCTACCAAATATCACCTGAGAAACTTGAAAAATGTGCAAGTGACGGACCTCACAATTGAAAAACATATGGGTACGTCAACGGGACTCAGTGTGACAACATGTTGTGACATACCCATAAACGGTATGTGGAGGGCTAGATACCATCTTCACTAAACACCTCGCCATTCTAGAGCTGAGTCACTTTTATATTTATTGGCCAGTAAATAAATTAATTTGACTTATGAGCACTGGAAATGGTTAAAAAATATAAGTTCAACCTAACAACAAGGTATTAAAGGTATAATAATATTACACTAGACTGGGACAATGCAGGTGTAATGTGTGTGTGTGTGTAAACAGTATAACTCTAAAGGGTTTGATCTGTCTGGAAACAAGCTTGGATGAACGTTTGTGAGTTAGGTAAGGATGACATGCTTCGATTTTGATAAGAGTTCAAAGGTCAAGGTCACATGGCAAGGTTAACTCAAACAATTTTTATCTAACATGGATCAATTTGTTGGAAATGTTGTGCCTCAGGCAAAGGTAAGTTTATCCCTTTTGAGAACACGCAGCAAAAAGTCAAGGTCATAAAACATTGTTCGGTTTTCTGATCAGTTGTAGGATGTGGCTGTTGCACCCTGCAAGTGCTCCTCCTTGTTATATCGTTATTGCCTCCAGATGACTTCATTCAGCTTCAGAGGGAGTTTTAGACCTGGCCTGGTCATATTAAGCCTTCTTTAACCTCCTCAGCAGCAGGGATTTTTCCCAAACTGATTACCTTTTTCAAGTTTTAGCAATAACAATACGAAATGGACGTCCACTGGTGGAAATTATCATTATTTATTTATTTATTTTTATTTTTTTTGCTGCTGTTCATGCTGGAGAAGGACACCTTCACATGTTGGCGCTGATACTGCTGGTTGCCTATCTTTCACAGTTATAAAAATGTTCAACACACCTTCATTTTCCAAAAGGAGGAGGATGAGCTCCTGGAGAAGGGCAACTTCAGCAGCAGTCCTCATGGCTCACATCTCAGATGATCTTAGGGCCACAACACCAGGTAAGGCTGGTGCACTTGTGCATCTTATTTTGGCTGATCCCAAGTGATTATGTTCCACTGACAGAAATCCCAGCAGTCAACAGTTTCAAAAACTGTCATGAGTAACCCCGTTTCTAATATTGGTCTGTCTATCTATAGCCAGACGCCTTAATCCCGAATGGGCTGGCCATAAACGAATCGCCCCTATGCCACATTGACATATTCCAATAGGCTGCCCTCACTCCATCTCAAACCACTCTCTCACATTCCTCTCTTCACCATCCTTCCATCTCGTGCTTCCTCTCTTCATCCTCCTCTCGACCTCAACTTCACGTTCACTCTCTTAGTCTCACTTCTTTTCTCTCCAGATGGCACCTAGGAATTATACTTCGGTTCAGCCAAAAGAAATACCAACAGTCAAAGGGTTAGAAGAGAAAATGACTCTGTGTCTGGGTCGTATTCTATGAGGCTTTGCAGTTTTAGTAACACTTCGTTTGTAGCGATTTAGTCTACACATTAAACCTTTGTACTGTCCTTTTTGTTATTGATATGCTGTACATTATTATGGAGGCTATTTGTTTGTGGCCACCCCTTACGGGATCAAGGCGTGTGGCAATAGACAGATAGATAGATATAAATAACATACGGGGGAATGTAAATGTATATGTTTCCATGTACGATGTATTTACAGACGCCTTAAATCCGGAAGGGGATGCCCACAAACGGCTGATGATGAAAAATGCAAAAAAAAAAAAAAAAAAAAAATCACGAAAAAAATAGATGGTACGAACACTTCCATGCCACCAAGAATATAGACCATTGAGAGAATGAGGCGAAGAAGACCAAGAACGATGCGAAAAGGTAAAACAGAAGGGTGCATGTGGAATGGTGCTATGGAGTGATAGGGGAGGTGTGAAGAAATACCTGTAACGCGTTGTGGCAGGCTTTTTTTTTTTTTTTTTTTTTAATTGATTTTGTTTCTCACTAACATACCTCCTCACTTTTATCCTCATTCTTCTTCTCTCTCTCTCTCTCTCTCTCTCTCCCCATCACAGAATTCCTGTCTGTAAATGAGATCAGTGGGTGAATCATTTTGCCTTGATGCAGCGCTGTGTTCTAAAAGGTCAAGTAGAATTATGGCAATTATTTAGAGAAGCGCACGCGCGCGGGGAAAGAGAGAGAGAGAGAGAGAGAGAGAGAGAGAGAGAGAGAGAGAGGAAGTGATTAAGACCTTACTTTCGTGGCTTCAGGATGCTCACCAGGGATTTATTTTACAAAATACACATTAACCCTTAAAAACACGACTTCCTTTTGAAGATTGAAAAAAAAAAAGGCAACACCCCTTCAGTACGACAGCGTCTTGGTTTTGCTTCCTCCTGTTGAAGTTAATATAGTTCGTTCATATTAACGTACCGATTCCCGTGGTTTTGCTGCCAATTTGGCGAGGCTCAATGATTTTATTTGACAAAAGTATGGTTCTGCATTTTTCCATAGTAGTTTTATTTTTGTGATTAGCATTAATTTCTCGTTAAAACTCAGACCTGGAGACGAAGATAATGATTTTTGGCCAAGTTAGAGACTTGGAATTGTCTCTTCTGTATCCTCCATTTTTTTTCAAAAGTTATGATAATCAAGCTGTCCTTGTTTAATACACTGATAAAAAAAAAAGCTCTTCATTTCAATTTTTTGGCTCACACTTATCTTCCTTCATTTCTTCCTCCCCCCATCCTGCCCTCCTGCCTTCCATCCTTCCGTATGTCTTTCTTTTTTACCCACTTTTCTTTCTTTTCCTTCCTTCCTTCTTTTTTTTTTTCATTTCATCCACCATTCTCTCATGCATTTTGATTTTATGTCTCTCATCCGTATGCATTTCTTGCCACCTGATCTTCCTTCTGTTATCCTTCCTTCTTTCCATCCTTCATTCATTCTTTGTTGAGTACCTTCTCTCCATTCCATACGTGTTACTTTTCTTCCTTTGCTCGTTCCTTCTTCTCTCAAATCCTCTCTCTTTTCCTTCCTATCTCCCCTCCTTCTCTTCCTTCTTTTCCTCCTTTCTTCATTCTTTCGATTCCTCCCTCCTTGTCCCCAGTCCATTCTTTCACTGTTCCTTTCCTCATTCTGTTCTATCTCTCCTTCCTTCTTTCCTTCCTTCTTTCCTTCTATCCTTCCCTGGCCCTCTCTTCTTTCCCCTTCTTTCCTTCTTTCCCTCCCTTGCATCCTGTTGCTATTTTCCTCCTTCCATCGCTTCCTTCCTTATTCGCCTCCCTCCCACGTTTCCTTCATTCTTTTGTTCCATAATTTGCTCTTTCTTTCCTTCTTTCTCTGTCCTCCTTCCTTCCCTTCCTTATTCAATTATTCCTTCCTTCCTTCCCTTCCTTCCTCAATTATTCCTTCCTTCCTTCTCTTCCTTCCACAATTATTCCTTCCTTCCTCCCCTTCCTTCCTCAATTATTCCTTCCTTCCCTTCCTTCCTCAATTATTCCTTCCTTCCTTCTCTTCCTTCCTCAATTATTCCTTCCTTCCTTCTCTTCCTTCCTCAATTATTCCTTCCTTCCTTCCCTTCCTTCCTCAATTATTCCTTCCTTCCTTCTCTTCCTTCCTCAATTATTCCTTCCTTCCTTCCCTTCCTTCCTCAATTATTCCTTCCTTCCTTCCCTTCCTTCCTCAATTATTCCTTCCTTCCTCCCCTTCCTTCCTCAATTATTCCTTCCTTCCTTCCCTTCCTTCCTCAATTATTCCTTCCTTCCTCAATTATTCCTTCCTTCCTTCTCTTCCTTCCTCAATTATTCCTTCCTTCCTTCTCTTCCTTCCTCAATTATTCCTTCCTTCCTTCCCTTCCTTCCTCAATTATTCCTTCCTTCCTTCCCTTCCTTCCTCAATTATTCCTTCCTTCCTTCTCTTCCTTCCTCAATTATTCCTTCCTTCCTTCCCTTCCTTCCTCAGTTATTCCTTCCTTCCTCCCCCCCCTCCTCACTTCTTCCCAACTCCGCATCTCACTTCCCGTTGTTTCCATCATCTTTTCATGCCTTCGATATCTCTGCCATTTCCCATTCCATCCTTCCTTCCTTTCTTCCGTTCGTCCCTCCTCCGCCTCCTTCCATCCTTATTCACCTTCTCCCCTTCCCTTTCCTCCGTCGTCTCTCTCTTCCTTCCTTACTTCTTCCCTTTCTCCTTCTTTATCCCATTCCTCCTTTCCTTCTTGTTAACATTTCCTTTCAGCTCTTCCTTCTTAGATTCCTTTCTGCCAGTGGTAACATTTCCTATCTCCCACATTTCCTTCCTTCTTTCCTACATTTCCTCCTCATTGTCTTTCTCCAACATTTCTTTCTTCCCTTATTCTTCTCTCCAGCCTTCTCCACGACATATCTCAGCCCTTATTTTCTTTCCTTTGTGTCTTCTTCATCCCCTCCCTTACTTCCCTTTTCCTTCCTTTCCCTGTTCATTCCTCTACTACTTTTTTCTCTCTACCCAAGTCCCATTTTCTCACCCTATTTCTTTCCTTCTCTCCTGTTCTGTTTCCCGTTTTACTCCTCATTGCCATATTTCCTCTTCCCTATTTTGATCCTCTAGTTATTTCCTTCCTTCCTTCCTTCCTCCACTCCCTCCCTCCTTTTCACCTTTTCCTCCCACCTCCTTTTTCTGTTTTTTCCTTACAAAATATTCTTACTTCCTTCTTTCCCTCATGCTCTCTCACCTTTCTTAGTCCATACTTGGCTGCCAACTCTTTCATTTCTCCCCCTACTTCCCTCATTACCTCCCCATTCTCCCCATAACCCTGGACTTTCAAGACAAATTATTTCTCTCTCTCTCTCTCTCTCTCTCTCTCTCTCTCTCTCTCTCTCTCTCTCTCTCTCTCTCTCCCTCTCTCAGCATTTATGTCATCGTTAAATTAGTAAATTAAGCGAACAATTTTATAGTAATTATGTAGCCCTGTTCTGAAAAATCAAAATAGAATTATGTATATCAATTAGTTAGAGTAACTGCGGGGTGTGACTTCCTGTGTGTGTGTGTGTGTGTGTGTGTGTGTGTGTGTGTGTGTGTGTGTGTGTGTGTGTGTGTGTGTGTGTGTGTGTGAGAGAGAGAGAGAGAGAGAGATAATAATTATCCTCTGTTAGGAGAGAGAGCGTAATTATCCTCTGTTATAAGTGGACGAATTATTTCATGTTATTCCTACTTCTTCAGACGATTATATTTCAGTTTAGAGGACTTGTTTCGGAGTGGTGGGATTGGAAATGGGTTTGATGAATCCATGGGGCGCGAGTTGTTTCTCTCTCTCTCTCTCTCTCTCTCTCTCTCTCTCTCTCTCTGTATCAGCCTCCCTTCCTTCCACATAATACCTGGTGTGGTAAATATGATAAGACGTGAGGGTAAAAGTGTAAGAGTGAGAGGGCACACAGGAGGTGATAGTAATGGCGACAAAATGGTACCTGATAGTGCACAGGTGTCGTTTATGTGTTAATTAGCCAGGCAGGGAGGTAGGCAGGCACGTAGGAAGGCAGGAAGGTAGGTAGGATGGAAGCTTGGACAGATAGGCAGGTAGGCAGAGGCAGGAAGAGAAAAACGGTGGTAGGAAAGGAATTAAGACTAGAGAGAGGGGGAGATGAGATTGGCAGATAGGCAGAAAGGTAGGAAAGGAAAAACAGACAGGGAAAGAGCTATGGAGGGAAGGACGGTGGTGATGAAGAATGGAGGATGTAAGAAGATAGGGATGGAGGGAGAGAAGGAAATAGGGAGGTAGGTCAGAAGGGAGGTTAGGTGGAAAAAAAAGCGAATGATTTGTGGTTCAGAGGTTAATGAGAGGCAGAAAGAGAAAACGGAGGAAGAGATGTAGGTTTAGAGGCATGCAGAGAAGAAGGGAGGGAAGGGGAGAAGAAAGGTGGGAGGGAGGATAAGAGGGAAGGAGGCAGGTAGGCAGGCAAGGAGAGAGCCAAGCAAGAAAGGAGAGAGAGAGAGGGGGGGGGGGCGCAGATAGAATGAGAATGAGACAGAAAAGCAGTGATAGAAAGAGAACAGTGGTTAACGGAGTGACGTAGGAGAAATGAAGTAAGAGAAAATGGCAGAATGAGGGAAGGCCAGATATATAGACTGAAAGTGAAGCAAATTAAAAGAGGCATCTATGAAGCAAAACATGATGATGATGATGATGATGATGAAAGAAAGGAGATCTAAAGGGAAGAAAGAAGCCAGGAGAATTGATAATGTAAATAGAGAGTGATAATGGTATTGTGTCCGAGAAGAGAGAAAAAAAAATAACCTGAGGAAACTTTATGATGGAAGTGGATCAATGAGGGAGAGAGAGAGGGAGAGGTGGAGGGTGGAAGGAAGTGGAGAGAAACAAGGGAAGGAGGAAAAAATAAAAGTTGTTATAATGGTAAAGAGGAGGAAAATGAAGGGATGGGAAAGTAATTGGGAAGGGACGAGAAGTAACTGTTGAGGGAGAGGGAGATAGGAGAGAAGGAAACGGGGTAATGAAGAGGATGGAAATAGAGAAAAAGGAGAAGGGAAATGGCAGGTTAAATAAAGGGAGGGAGAGAGGAAAGTGGGAGGGAGAGGGTAGGGGGAAAGATGGGGAAGAGGAAAGTGAAGTGGGAAAAGCGAAAGAGTGAGAGAGAGAAGATAAGTGGGAAGGAAAGGAGAAAGAAAGGGGGTTAGACAGGAGGAGAGGAGAGAAGGCGAAAGGGCAGTAGAGAAAGGGGAGTGAGGGGGAGGAGGGAAGTGGAAAGGAAGGGAGGAGAGAGATGAGGGGAATGGAGGAGGAGGGGGAGGAGCGAGAAGGTGGGGGGGGGGGTTGTGGAAAAAATAATTAGACAGAGCGGGGATCAGCAACGTAGCCTACAGTCATAATCCTTATAAATTAATCAGAGATGATGGTGGTGGTAATTGTTTTGATAGTAGGAAACACACACACACACACACACACACACACACACACACACACACAGCTCACAAAACACAATACAGCGTTGTGTGAGCCATCTGCTAGAATGCTTATTCCTCTGCCAACGAAGTTTGAGGAGGTTATGTATTCATCTATGTTTGTTGGCCAGTTCCATCCTGCCCTTATTGTTAGTCGCATTTTCTTTCTTGTAGCCTTGTACTCTTGTTTAATTGTGGCAGGCACTTCTACCCTTAAGAATTAACTGATTCCGACCAAACCTGGACACAATGACCAGACTTCAACCTAGTCGTGTTCGCAAGATTTTGGTTGCTAGGCAACTAGACCTACTCGTTGCCCAGCAATGGCCTTTTTTTTTTTTTTTTTTTTTTATATATATTTTGAGCTGTAGAGCCTTACTAATGGGCGTAGAATGCTCTGACTACTTTAGGCAAAATCTTGAGGACATTCCTTATCAGAAGTGTTCCTTCCATTTTTCCACTCTATCCATTAGTTTTTCAGTGCAATTCTGCGAAGACTGGACTCAGTGTCCCTAGCAGTCTTGTTTGATTGGGCAACCATTTCTATCCTTCAGAATAAACCGCTTCTGACCTAACGTGGACACAATGGCCAGCCTATGACCTAGTTGTGTCCACAAGGTTTTGGATGCTACGCAACAACTCGTTGCCTTGCAACGGCCCGCTTAGCCCATCCGTGGCCGTGGGTCCAGAAATTGTAGGGACCCAGTGGCCTGCCCCGGCACCATTTTTATTTTTATTTTTTCAAATTTTGATAACTGATTTTTTAAAAAATAAATTGAAAGGAAACGTTTGGCGCACCTGGCAATAAAATTTTTAGCGTCCTAAACCCATTCTTTGCTTCGCAATAGAGCGCGAAATTTTTCACAAAATGACTGTGTCCACGCCGGTGAAAACATACACAGAGGGATGAAAATACATGGCACAAAGAAATATCCATATTTTCACCCCCCCCCTCAAAGAAAATCAGTAATGCTGAAATGGTTTGGAAATACTAGATATATGTATTGCAAAAGCAGTACACAATATGGGAAGTTTCATTTTTTTTTTTTTTAATTTTTTTGTTTGTTGTGCTATGCAAGTATCGAGTTATCTCTGTTGTCTGCTTGGTTTACCTTGTGTCAAAGATAGGCGAAAGATGGTATTCTAGACTCTAAGCACATAAGGGTCCTCATTTGTGTGTACAGGCTGAACCGTCACGGCCCACTTAGTGCTGGCTGTCGTCGCCTACCGACTTGTCTATTTGTTTGTCTGTCCACACAGTATCTCCAAAAGTTCTCAATGAATTTCTGTGAAATATTGTGGAAGGATGAGCCATGGGCCAAGAAAAAAATGATTAAATTTGGGAGCCGATCCGGATCCTATGTATTCCACACAATATCTCCACGCATCGGGATCCGGATCCTTTTTAATGGCACTGGCGGAGAGATGCGCTATCTGAGTGCTTTCTCGTTAAAATAGTTTTTCAATCCCCAGTAGCATTTTATTCCAGATAAATATAGCTTTATGTTGCCAGTCGAAATAAAATACCCGAGAAATGCGTCAGAACAGAAATGAGGCACAACTTCACTTTGAGTGCCTCTTTGTTCTTAGTAACCGATGCAGCCTCAGAACGGCATTTTATTTTGTTCTTGCTAACATCAGACAACTTTATTCAACTTAATCTACCGACACCTGGCAGTGAAGGGGTTGAAGATGGTTATTCTGAAATCCTCTGGTTGGAAATATCACTCCAGAGCGGAATAAATGTCTGGACAAAGAAAGCTTAGGAAAAAAAAAAAAGACGTCATCGTAACATAATAGCACTAAGGTTAGGAGTCTCAATGAAATGAGTCTTCCTATCAAATCATTATTTTATATTCACTTTGCGTTAGTGGACAGTAATGCGATTCCAACTTTATCTAAAAAGTTGCAGCTTATATCACCACCACCAATATTCTCTCCATGTTTAACACCACCAACGGTATTATTAACACCACAGTTATCATTATCGCTATCAACACTATAAACATTATGACTACTGCTTATATCACTTCCACCACCATGATCATTACAATAATTACTTCCTATAACATCATTATTACAATCAAAACATCTTCAGTTATACCACAGTACCCGCACAGCCACCATTACCATTACTGTAATAAATGTCACCATCCCATTTGTGCCACTATCACCAACACAGCATTTAACATCCTTAGCCAAACGAGTAAGGCTTATCAGTCTATGTATTTTTTGGTTGCTTTAAGTATCTGGGAGTTACTGCTTTCGGTGATGGATGAATCATGTTGGAATTCAGCGAATGAATGGCAGAGCAGGGCAAAGATTAGACATATTACAATTTATAGGGAAATGAGCAACTCTCTGACACACATAAAATTTAGAATATACATATACTTTGGTCAGATACAGACTAATTTATAAAAATCATACAAGGAAAAGTGCAACTGCAACAGATCCAAAGTTATTTAGCTTTGAGAATAAGATTTCAAAAAGAATTTTAGGATCAGGTAGCTAGACCACGGGTTCAGTGATAGACAATGGGAAACTACAAATGTAATTCACAGTGAGTTATTTCAGAGGAGCATGTGGGTTTACATGAAGGGACAGACAAATGAGGAAGTGAATTAACGATGAAGTGCTGATGTGGATGTCCAAGTAATTATTTGAAATATACTGAGACTGGTAATATGGAGACAAGGATTAATGAAAGTTTGACCAGGAAGGTGTATGTGAGTGAGGAGGAAGAAGGTAGGGGAAGAGGAAGACTGAGGATTAGATGCGGGGACGGGGTAATAATTATATGTGTGAATGGAGTGTGAGTTAGAGAGAAGGCAGTCTGATTGCGGAGAACCTTCTACGATTATGGCGTCTGGCTGTAGGTGGACAGATGAGTAAAGATGGAACTCCTACAAATGATACCGTAGGATTGTGCCAGAGGAAAAGATGGAACACATGCACATAAGAAAGATTTATTCACAATGTTCCAAGGCGGACAGGCGAAGGCAGTAGAGAGATAGGAAGACCCAGAGAAACATGGCTGCGGAAAGTGTGACAAGAAGCTGGATTGAAAAACTGGAGGAAGCTGAGGGAGGTTGCACAGGATAGACGATTCTGTACTGAATTCATCTGGGCCATATGTATCCACTGGTGCGAAGAGGATTAAGGAAGTAAGGAGTTTTGTTGTACATGCACAGATACGCATTCAGGATTTATAAATAAGTATAATGTTATGCAGAATATCCAGCATATGATGATTTGTTAACTCTGGTGACGAGTGGTTGAATTTTATACACACACACACACACACACACACACACACATGAAGAGAGAGAGAGAGAGAGAGAGAGAGAGAGAGAGAGAGAGAGAGAGAGATTATTCATTATAAATCAACATTTAACTCCCCTATAATAGCGACATAGTTGACACATATAACAAGCTATATAATATGAACCAGGTTCATGTATAAATATTCTGGTAAGGAAGAGACAGTGTGAAGCCCCCTATGTCAAGGAGATTACAGCCCCTCGCAAGACACAAGATAAGGTGGCAGCCTACACGTTTGAGGGTGGCTTGGGCTGGCCTGATGGCTTCTTAGTTACAACCAAGTCGTTTGCTCACAGATTTACCATCAGGTTGCTGTTCTAGGATTCGCTTTTACAGGAAGGACAAGACAAAGAGAGCAGAACCGTCACACGTCTCTTGATCCTCATGCAGAAACAAATCTAACTTATATTTGGAAAATTATCTCAAGCTATTATTATATGCCGGATGGACATGGAAAGGTGGTTAAGGTGTTTCCATGTCTACCGTGATGCCAGCCTGAATATAACAGCATACCAGCCAAAGAACTAAGCATTATGTTAGGGTGTCGTAAATACTCCAATATAATTACCCAAAATTCTTCAACACAGCAGCAAAATAGAAAGCTAGGTATGTAAACAATGAGTGGTTATGGAATTCCTCTACATAACAGAAAAGAAGATAACAAGAAATACACACCAGGGTTCACTGAATAGCCATAAAAACACAAAATTGCTTTATATGATAGAAAGAGCTAAGGAACATAGGAAGAGTGTTGCACAAACCATCCAAAGAACTCTTTCATGGGATTTGATATTTCCAGGTACAGATGTCTTTGCCAGTCCTTAGAAGTCTTTGTTCAGGTGAGCGGTTGTTGTATCTCTCTAGGTGTTTGGTGTGAGGGGGAAGTGAGAGAAAGTGAGACAGCGAGAGAAAATAGGAGTATAAAATTGAGGAAAAGATATATATATATACAAGTGAGTGAGTGAGCAAGGATGAGCCCACTTGGTTGAATAATGCAACTACACCACGGTGTCGTATTTATGCAAGTTATTTTTGCTATATTATACAGCAAAGGAAAGTCCTCGTGAGAAAAGAAAGGTAAAGTTTCTTTCTCCTCCAACTATTAAATAAACATTAAGGTGACTAAATTTACTCTATGTAGAAAGGATAAACTAAAATGCTTTATCAGATGGAATTAGTCAAAGGAAGAATTTAATTTAGGTAAGAGCAAGTGAGTAGAGGTAAAGTGGAGAACGAGAAAACTTTAGTGTGTGTAAGGAGAATTAGGGGGAGGGAGGAGAAGAGGCGGATGGGAGGAGGAAGAGTAGGAAGGATGTAGGGAGGGAAGTGGGGATGGATAAAATGAAAGGAGGGTAGGATAAAGCAATGGAATGAGAGGCAGGAAAGGAAGAACAGCAGGATATATGAAGGCAGGCACGGAGGGAGGGGACTGCCAGAAAGAGGCAGGTATTGAGGAAGGGAAGGTTGGAAGGAAGGGAGAGTAAGAAAAGGGGAGAATGTGAGGAAAATGAAGGAATGGAAGCGAGGGAAGAAAGAAGGAAGAGATATAAGGAGGGAAGGGGAAAAGAAGCAAGGGAACGAAGGAGGACAAACCTGGAAAGGATTGGAAATGGAAAGGAAAAGGCGGAACAGAGTGGGGCAAGGAGAGGGAAAGGGAGAAAAAGAATGGGAGGGAATAGGGAAGGATAGACATGAAGGCGGGATGGAGAAAGGGCAGGGAAGATAGACGGAGAGAAGAGATGGAAGGGAGGACGAAAGAGAGGACAGGAAATGAGAAAAATCATTTATTGACAGGAAAATGTGAGAAACCGGAGTGTAAAATTTTACGGGAGAGACATAAAGAGGAGAGGTAGATGACGGAAGTGTGAGAGACAAAGAGGATGAGTTTGTGGGAGGAGGAGCTGGAGATGAGGACAGACAGGTAGAGCGTCATGCAGACAGATACAAGAGAGTACAAAGGAAATCAAACTACATGAGACTATTAGTCGTTCTAAATTGTTATCCCGTTCTTGAATCTCTGTACTCACCCACTTCTGTAATCATGTAGTAAGTTCTTGGGGAGGCGGTGACTCAATCGGTAGAGAGATGGCCTGCGGTCCTAACGGACTCGGGTTCAAATCCCGCTGGGGCAGGGAACAGTTTAAGGATTTGAATTTCATAAAAATCAGACTTTACTGATCTACCATAAGACCCGCCGACATGTCGTAAAAGTACTTCCGCTAATACCAATACACCAGTCCTGTATGAGACAGCCCTAGCATGTATTCAGTATGGACGATGGGTGTTAGCGCCGAAGTGGTGACATGTAGAGGTGTGCGGTACATAGGAGGACTACTGTGCCTTGAAAGCAGGCTGTGAAGCCTATGCCCAGAGTCGGACACGTAAAAAAAAGAAAAAAAATCTTAAGGTCGGGCCACTTACAAAGAACATGAAGTTTGTGGTCCGTAGCGCCGTGTGACTATGTAACTTCTTTCGAGATCGTTTGTTATGGTTCAAGTTATAACTAGTGTGTCAGTTTTATGTATCAGTTCAAAGGATGGAAAAACAGGAAGGCTTCCCCCCCCCCCTCCCCATCCACCAATCACTTCAGGTGAAACCAGCAGGAAGTGAAAAAGGAGCGTCACTAAGCGACGATATCTGTCACAGAAACGTAACTGGAAAGAATTATTACTTAAAAACATAACACGCCTTTGATGCTATCCGACCTTGTACAGGCAGGAAATATCAAGTTAACATTAATGTTAAGTGGTTTTATATCTGAGCGTGTCCTCCAGGATCTGTATTATATAAAATTACCACAAATCAGAAATGAAGTATTCACGAGTGAACATGTGCAACTGCAGGTTTAAAGAACAAGTAATTATTCAGACAGCTTTAGATGCTACCACGGTATACCACTTTGCAAAGCAATTAATTTAATGATTTTAAGCATATTGAAGTATAAATGTTTGGCTTCATGCAGCTAGAAAGGTTTGAAGAAAGTCTTATACACATTTCCTCAAGTACATTTCGCTCCATCTGCTGTAAAGAATTCTTTGAGTTCCACTTCATCACGTCCGCTGACAATGTGTGCATTTGAATCAAATTTTGTTCCACTCTGGCATTGTTTAAAATAATCAGAGTCATATCTGCTAGACGTTTCTCATATGGATAATCGTTCAACTTAGTATTTTAGTAACGCTTCTCTTTACTCGAAGCCTCTCTCTCTCTCTCTCTCTCTCTCTCTCTCTCTATCATCATCATCATAGTCATCATCCCGACCTCCTTTCCCACCCTAGGGGAGGGTGAGGATTAGCAATGTCCAGACAGCCCAAATTTGCCCAATCCAATGGGACACGCTTTCATTCACTCATCATTCAAGCTCCCGGAATCTTGGGTCTATCGGATACGCCAAAAACATTCACCACGTTCTGTAGATTCATGTAAACTATCCGATTGTGTAAATCCGGACGCTGGCACGTTAAAAGGGGGTGCCAAATCCCCGATCAGGCACTTCTCCTTACAACAATCATCCAGACAGCTCGATCTCTTCTCAGTTCCCTAGCCTCACCGACTCCCAAACCTCTCTTCCTCACACACTCATCCACCATATCTCTCCACCTTTTCCTTTGCCTACCTCGCCTCCTCCCTCCTACAGATTTGCTCAGATATACCTTTTTCACCACTCTATTGTAATCCATATTCTCCACCTGACCATACCATCTCGGTACACTTTCTTCGATTCTGGTGTTCACAGACTTCCTCACTCCACATCTTTCACGAATTACATTATTTCGTATCCTATCCACCCTCTGTACTCCAACTAATTATATTCCTCAGCAGTCCCATCTCCACTGCTCTTACTCTTGCCTTTTCATTTTCATGCCACACCACAGTTTCCCATCCATATGTTAAAGTTGGCACTAACACTCCTTCATGTAAGCCTCGTGCAGCTGCAACACTCAAGCCTCTGTTTCTTCTCAAGGATTTCATTGCACCAGCTACTTTTCTTCCTTGTTTTCCTCTGCTTTCAACTTCTATTGCACATTTTCCTTTCTGTTCTCTCACTGTACCCAGGTATTTGAACTCTCTCACCAATTCCAGTCTCTCTTCATTCACTGTAACATCGCACTTTGAGTCACCTTCTCTCTCAATAACCATTACTTTAATCTTTTCTACATTTACTCTCAAGGGACGACTCTCACAGACCTCAGCAAATGTCTGCACTAGCTTACCAAGGTCTTGTCTGGTACATGCAATCAGTACTTTATCAGCATACAACAAATTTGAGATATTCCATCCATCACCATTCACTACCAACGCCATCCTTCTCTCCATTACTCGCGTTTTTACTTCTCTCATCACCCCACCCATATATACTGTATATTGAACAACCATGGGGACATCACACAACCCTGACGCAGGCCCACGCCGATCGTGAACCATTCACTTTGATGCCCATTAACCCTTACACATGCTTCGCTACCATCAAAAAAACTCTTGACGGCGCCAAACAGCATACCATCTACACCGTACATGCGCAAAACTTTCCACAATCCTTCTCTGTCCACTTTGTCGTATGCTTTTTCTAGATCCATGAATGCCAGAAACCACCTTATGGTCCTTCTCACAAGCCTTCTCTGCTATCTGTCTCACTGAATATATTTATTTCACACATCCTCTGCAACTCCTAAAGCCACCCTGTTCATCGCTCACCAGGACTTTTGATATCTCTTACTTTCTCTATAATAATTCTTCCGTATACCTTCCCCACCACACTCAGTAAACTTATGCCATGATAATTTTTGCACTCACTTCGCTCACCTTTATTTTTGATACACGGGTACAATCACAGCCTTTTTCCTCTCTCTCTCTCTCTCTCTCTCTCTCTCTTTCTCTATTTTTTTTATCGGAACCTGAACCGAGCACAGTACACATGATACAAGAGTACTACAGAATTATACAGTGTGAAGTTGTGTGAAATTTATTAAGAATACCAAAACTATGGGAAGCTGATTTCCTCAGAGTGGTGCTGTGATAGGCAAGAAGCTGGTTCATCAAGCACAACCGCTGAGAAGACGGAAATGCTGATTAAAAAGACAAGCACCCACCTGGTTCGAGAGACCTAAATTCTGAGAAGTGAATGTGCCAAAAGGGCAACAGTGTTTTAAGCGTGGGGAAGGCTTTCCAAAGCCAGTCTTTGAAATAATTTTGCATGAGAGTTAGTGTGGTCTCTAAGAAAATAAAGTTCCAAAGTACTGCAAAAATATGGAACACTGAGAAACAATAATATGTCATCTCACTACTCTATGAAAAGAAAATTGCAAAATACTGAAAAAGTAGTGAACACTGAGAAACAATGAATGATGTGGACTGTGTTGTTAAAGGCTAGGAGTTAGTCGTAAGTCATCCGTATACATGTAATCTCTCTCTCTCTCTCTCTCTCTCTCTAAAATTTCGCACACACACACACACACACACACACACACACACACACACACACACACACACACACACACACGTGTTTAAATAGACCGTTTGTCTCTCTCATCTTCATGTTTGTCTCTCTGTCTGTATGTCAACGAGCATACGTCTGTATTTTTTGTCTGCCCGTCTCTCTGTGCCACTGATTCTCAAACTGGGAGCCACAGCCCCAAGGGTAATCCTGCCAGGTTATAGGAGGGCCTTGGCGGGCTAGTGTAAGTTGTAAATCAGTGTCTGCGTTACACCCAGGTGAAGGGGTTACCTGCTTCAGCTTGTCGCCTTGCTCCCTCTCGCTCCAGTGTATACTTGCTACGTTTCAACACCGCTGGACCAATGGGTAGGCAAGATATAATATGGCTAAGTGGCAACACTTTGTTAATATGCAGGAGTGATCTTGCTGCTAAGCAAACCATTTTTTTAAATAACAGGTCAGAGGAAAAACAAATAAATGAAAAAAAAATCAATACACCAGATTACTGGCGTCCTCCATTCATTAATAAAAATCTGTAACAGTTAGGCTTGAGCAGCTGTAGGTCGAAATTTGGGGGAAACAACTCTGGAGATGCGAGTTCCAGAGAGATACAGTTCGAGGAATAAAAGAATTCTGATAAGCAGAAGTTTTGGAATATGGCTGTGTGACATTCCAGTCATGATCGCTTCCTGATGCCCGCGTGGCACGAGTGAAGGCATGGAAAGGTGGTGCAATGGATGCAACTTCGTCCGAGCCTTAAAAGTATATGTAAAATAACGCAAGAAAAGCAACAGTCCTTCTTTCTTGCAGAGGAGCTAGTTTATTTGTCATAGCAGGGTTATTATATAATAGTTCCAAAAGCTGTTCTGAATTTTGTCTAGTTGTTTTAGTGCAACCTCTCCACATCCATTCCACAGGGCTGAACAATATTCTAGTTGAGAGCGCACATGACTCTTATAAATTACAGCTAACTGCTAGCCAGTGAAGAATTTACGGACTCTGTACAATAATCCAAGTTTCTTTGAGGCGGTTTTAGCAAGTGACCTGACATGAGAGGTCCAGCTGAGAGCACTGTTGAGTGAAACCCTATTTGCCTTTTTAGAAGGGATTCTTCCAACAGACACAGGACTGTGCAGGGTGAAAATGTGTCTCCACTTCCTGTTGTAACTTCCCTCACAGCCACGACCCCGCTCGGCGCCCACAGAATTAAAGTTTGTGAGAAATATCTACTGTTTTCTGTTCAGTATTCCAGTGTTTCTTGCGAGATATTTAATTGATAATCGTCTTGTGAAACTTATATTTGATTTTCCTATCGCTCTATCTATATACAGTACCAACTGGCATACCTACATGTGGATATAATTTTATAATTTATGTAATCTTCCACTCTGCCTTCCCAGCTCTCTGTTGGTCTCCCTCTCTAACCTATACCTTTGATATTGCTCTCTCATATTCTCTTTGGAGTTTCATTTCTTTTCGTTTTCTCATTCATTAATGTGTTTTATATTATCACTGGTCACAAGAACTGTTCATTTAGAGATGTCTGGACACACTGAGTTTGAAAGTCTTGAGATCATAGGCAGTTAGAAATACATACAGAGGGAAACAGTTCCAGAGTTGACCTATTGCATCCATGATGAACTAGGAGTAACGGTTAAGTCTTGGATTAGAGAGTTCGACAGAAAAGAGATGAGAGTTTGTTACTAGACAGGTGTTATGCACCCACCAGAGTAGAGGAGGGATGCAAGCAGACAGTTCAGGCGAGTAGTGACCACTGAAGTAACGATAGAAAAGAGATAAAGATGCAACAGTACAGTGAAGGTAAAGAGGTTGAAAGAGCTAGTAAGAGGAAGAGAGTTGATGAGACAGAAAGCCTTTGACTCCACCTTGTTGAGAGGAGCTGTATGTGGGGAGCCTCCCCATACATGAGAGCTGTGCTTTACTCAGGGGCGAATAAAACCCGTGTATAAAGTCAACAACTGTGCAGAGTAAAGAAGGCACGGAGTGGGCTTAGCACTCCTAATCTCTTGGAAGCAGATTTTACGAGATAGGTTTATGATCTTTCCAAAATAAATCCCGAGCGAAAGAAACATCAAGTATGTTTAAGGATGATAAAGGATTAAGCTGGATATTGTTAAAAATTAGAAGGTACTCCTGTAGAGGATTTTGTCAGGTTGATAGATGTAAGAACTGAGTTTTTAATGCATTTAAAAAAAAAAAAAACAAGATTACTTTTACCTCAGTCAGCGATATGAGCCGTCAGACATTAGGTGTGCCATAGCCTCATCCCTGTTTGTTGAAGTATCTGCTGAGATGGACGCTGTAGGAAGCGAATGGAAAGGTGAAGGGTAGAGTCATCAGTATATGAGTGGATAGGGTTAGATGTACAGCTTAGAAGGTCATTGACGAACAAAAGAAATAGAATTGGTGATAGGATAGAGCCCTAAGGAACAAAACTATTGGTAGCTCTAGGAGAAAAACAGATGTCGTCTATAGCAGCAGCTATAGAACGACCAAAAAGGAAGCTAGAGATAAAGGCAAACATAGAGGGATAGAAACAGTAAGAGGGCAGTTTGGAAATTAAAGATTTATCCCAGACTCAATCGAAAGCGTTTGATGTCATGTGCAATGTCAAAGCTTTCGTCGAAGTCCCTAAATCATGATGACCAGGAGTCTGGAAGGTAGGTAAGAAGATCGCCAGTGGGGCGTCCCAGGCAGAACCCATACTGACGATAGGAAAGGTTGTGACAGGAAAGATGCTTAAAATTATTTTTTGTTTAGAACAGACTTAAAAACTTCTGAGGTACAGTTAGAGGATTGGGAATAGTCTTTGGGACAGGCTAAAAGAAAGCAAACTTCCATCATGAAGGAAAGGTACAAATTGATGGACAAAGGCAACAGAGTTTACTTAGGCAGAGTGTAAACACAAAAACACAGTTCTTGAGGACAGCAGAGGGACCCCGTCAGTCCCATATGCCTTCTTAGTATTGAGGCCAGTGATGGCAGAGAATACATCAATTGAAGAAATTTTAATGTCAGCCATGAGGAAGACAGAGGGGGGAGGTGATGGATGGACAGCCCCAGAATTGTCTAAGATGGAACTGGAGGAGAAGTCTGAATGAAAAGTTCTGCTTGATCAGTAGAAGAAATAGCTATGGAGCCATTAGGATGGAAAAGAGGAGGGAGGGAGGGATGATGAGATAAAGTTCTTAGAAAGGCTTTTGGCAAGGTGCCAGAAGGAATGGGAAGAAGTAGAGCTAGAGAGTTCAGAGCATTTAGTACGGATGATATTATTTTTAGTAGAGCGAAGAACTGATTTAGCACGATTCAGGACAGAAACATAAAAAGAGATGAGATTCAGGAGTGAGCTGCCTCTGGTAGGCTACTTTTTGTGGGCCTTCTCCTTGCTGTGGACAGCATTAGAGTTAGCTTAATAGAAACAAGTTTTTTATGCATTAGTTAAACGACATGAGAAGGGAATGTATGCTTCTATGCCCGAGAGAATAACCTTCGTAATGCACAAGGCACACTGTGATGCCTCCTGGCCATGAAAGCAATAATAATTCCACGGAAAATCAAAGAAGTATTGCCTGAGGGCCTCCCAATCAGTGGCTCTAAAGTTCCATAAACAACGTTTCTTTGGAGGATCCACAGGCTGTACCAGAGCGATAGGACAGGTTAAGGTAATAAGGTTGTGATCGGAGGAGCCCAACGGAGAGAAAATATTAACAGCATAAGCAGAAGGTTTAGTTGTAAAGAAGAGATCAAGTATGTTGGAACTCTTTCCAAGGGGGTCAGGGATACAGGGAGGATGCTGTACAAGCTGCTCTAGGTCATTAAGGATAGAAAGGATGTAGGCTTGTTCACCAGGTGGATCAGTGAGAGGAAAGGAGATCCAAGGGCGTGGTAAACATTGAAATATCCCAGAATGGAGACTTCAGAGGAAAGAGAGATGGACAGAATGTGTTCCAACTTAGAAGTAAGATGGTCGAAGAATTTTTCATATTCCGTAGAATTAGGGGAAAAGTAAACAGCACAGATATATTTAGTCTGAGAAAGACGCGACAGCTGAAGCCAGAGAGTAGAGAAATCGGAAGACTGAAGTTCAGGAACATGAGAGCAAGATATATTGTTGCGTACATATGTACAACAGCCACCTTTGGCTTTGAAATGAACGTAGAGAAAGTAGGAGGATACAGAGAAGGGTTTGCTATCAGTCGCCTCAGACAGCTGAGTCTCAGGAAGAGAAGGTGAGGTTTAGAGGAGGAGAGATGGTGCTCAGAGAGAAAGTTATATGAAAGGCCGCTAATGTTGCAGATATGAAGAAGGAGTTAGACATTCCAGGCATTTCGGTCTGTCGTCACCGGGAGAGGAGCAGATGGTGGGGGGCATTTATGCCTCCCCCCCCCACTTGGGACTCCGAGGCTCTTATGTTTCTTTTGTTGCATTTGACACCTGTTTGGTCTCTCTCTCTCTCTCTCTCTCTCTCTCTCTCTGCAACTACATTTACTATTTACCTGCAAAATTTGTCACAGTGCGAGAATGATACGGTTGTGATTAAATATGATAATTATTCATGCTATAAGGTTGTATTTAACAATTTCACACGATATTTCACATTTATCTTACAATGAAACTATAAATTTATATAATCTTTGCATAAGTAAAGGCAACGACGAGACCTGGCTACCACAGTCGGAGAATTCAGAGATATTAATAGTTATGATGCCAGGCAAAATTTGCTTCAGTTGCATTAGTGGTGAATGTTCTGGTGTCAACATCTTTTTCCATAAGTTGTAGTATCACACATTTTACATAATAATTTTTAAAGCTGTTTAGTCATAATTAACAGTGTGTAATGAAGTGTGAATGATGAACAACCAAATATCATTTCGCTGTTAGCTGTGGTATAGGAAGAAGGTGGATGGCAGACCACAAGGGCCACCCTGTTTCAATTATAAAAAGAAGGTTAGGAGAAGTGAAAAGATATCTGAATAAGTGCGTAAGTGTAAAGTCCTGGGGAACCATTTATTATGTTGGTATATGTGAATGTACTTAATACCATTTTATAGAGGTGTATAATGTGTTAGTAGAGTTGTCATTTATCTCTACTTTTTGCATAAGCCCAGAGTATATGTAATGCTCGGCACCTCACTTTTTAGCTGACCTCAGCACCGCGCCCTTGTCCGGCTCGGTGACTGTACAGCGTCAGAGAGGCCGTTTTACAGTTATAAAGGGAGGTGGTGTCGCTCCTACATATCTCTCGGGTCGCAGTTATATTATTCTGTACCCAATAAAGAGAGATTTAACCTGCTCATTTCTGTCACCTTACGCTACCACTTAATAACAGACCAGCTTCCACCTTCTCGTGGCAGAGGACCTTTGGTGGGAAGTGTCGGGCAGTGACGGCGAGTGGCTGACGTGTACTACAGACAGTGTCGTCGATCCAACACGGTGGTCTAGTTATACTACACAGCAGAACACTTAATATGTAGTCAACTGCTACTCCATAACGGCTACATTAAATTGTTTGGCCAGCAGTGCGACGATACATTTTATTGGTGCTAGCGGTGGCACGATATTTAGTGCTAGCCATGTACCGATACATTAAATTGGTGGCAGCGGTGGGATACGATACGTGCTAAAGGGCTTTATGCTGTGAACCAGTAACCCTTGCAATCGCTCGTTCCTGAAGGTGAAACAGAAAATCTTACTCTACTATTGTAAGGGGACTAATTACTAGTGAGTTAAGTGGAGCAGATAAACTGGAGTGGTGAATATTAATTCCTCCCATTATTCTGCCAGTGCGAGATTCCTATCTTAAGCACAAACTGGCAGTGATCTCGCCCTGTGGTGTGCGAGATATCTCCATCTTCAAACGCAAACTGGCAAGAGTCTCGCTCTCGTGTGCGAGAGGCGAGATAAGGAGAGTTCAAGCCAGTGCGGTGAGGAGTGGATCAACTAGCGAGCGACTTCTGGCAACTCCAGAGGCGCGGACGGCCGCAGCGAGCCGAGGGAGAGCGAGAGCGGGCGTATGTGGTGCCACGATCGTATGTGGTGCGTCGAGTGGCGTCACTGCCTGGCGTGCTGCTAACTCCTACAGCGAGAGGGCTGTCGTGCATAATTGGAGGAGTCTGGTGGAGTGTGGAACGTGGAATGTGGAACATCATCCTGGACTTTCATATCTAGGTAGCGTCCATGCAATCCACACACACACACACTTGAATCAACACACGTTAGTTAGTTGATGAGTGGAAATAAAGGTTTCTCAGAATTCCCTTGAAATAAATATAATTTCTGTGTATTGTATATGTGTTCCATTTAGGGAAATAGAGATAAGCCAACCACTAGATTCAGCATTACTTTCCTGAGACAGAGGATGTAACTGTGATTTGTGCCTCGCAGAATCAATTCCTTACAGTAAAGGGGTACTATGTTGCACCTGATTTTTGTGAGTTACACAGTAAAGAGATAGCAGTTCTGCCTAGCAAGCATCATCTAGCTTTGACAGTGAACTTCTCATCCCAGTTACGACCCTTTTTACCTTCATTCAATGTTACTTCTTGAATGTGAACAGGCTGTCTCATGTATAAAAGGAGCTTACCTTCCCCTCCCACCTGAACAGGACTGAATTAGAGCCTTATGTACTGTCCTATCTTCCTTCATACCTTTCTCCTTCCTATTTTGGTCCTGGCGTTGGTCTTCTACTTATTGTGGTCTTGTCCTGTGTTTGTGTTTTAGGCTACTAATTAAGGCGCCAATTAAGGAACCCACTGATACCACGTGTCCGTACTCGCAGATTGCAAGTGGATGTTCCTGAATAGTTAGCAACCCTACACTCTGGTTAGGTTACATGGTAGTTAGGACAACAATGTCGACGGGGACGTCAATGGTGTGGCCGAGCGAATGTTCTGGTGTCAACATCTTTTTCCATAAGTTGTAGTATCACACATTTTACATAATAATTTTTAAAGCTGTTTAGTCATAATTAACAGTGTGTAATGAAGTGTGAATGATGAACAACCAAATATCATTTCGCTGTTAGCTGTGGTATAGGAAGAAGGTGGATGGCAGACCACAAGGGCCACCCTGTTTCAATTATAAAAAGAAGGTTAGGAGAAGTGAAAAGATATCTGAATAAGTGCGTAAGTGTAAAGTCCTGGGGAACCATTTATTATGTTGGTATATGTGAATGTACTTAATACCATTTTATAGAGGTGTATAATGTGTTAGTAGAGTTGTCATTTATCTCTACTTTTTGCATAAGCCCAGAGTATATGTAATGCTCGGCACCTCACTTTTTAGCTGACCTCAGCACCGCGCCCTTGTCCGGCTCGGTGACTGTACAGCGTCAGAGAGGCCGTTTTACAGTTATAAAGGGAGGTGGTGTCGCTCCTACATATCTCTCGGGTCGCAGTTATATTATTCTGTACCCAATAAAGAGAGATTTAACCTGCTCATTTCTGTCACCTTACGCTACCACTTAATAACAGACCAGCTTCCACCTTCTCGTGGCAGAGGACCTTTGGTGGGAAGTGTCGGGCAGTGACGGCGAGTGGCTGACGTGTACTACAGACAGTGTCGTCGATCCAACACGGTGGTCTAGTTATACTACACAGCAGAACACTTAATATGTAGTCAACTGCTACTCCATAACGGCTACATTAAATTGTTTGGCCAGCAGTGCGACGATACATTTTATTGGTGCTAGCGGTGGCACGATATTTAGTGCTAGCCGTGTACGGATACATAACACCTACATTACTAGACAGACGTTTCTTTAGTGAAACTTGTTCTGATTTATTCTATCAATCAATCAATCATTTCCTGTGGCACCCCACGGGATGCACAGGGCCTCGATGAACTCTCTTCACCAATATTCACTAATATTTGTCTTGCCATCTCCTTCAGGTCCCACCAACACTCCTCTCCTGCTTCTCTTTTCATTGTCCTCAACCAGGTTTCCCTCGGCCTACCTCTACCTCTTCTTCCTCTAGCAGTCCACTCTGGCACATCCTGTATTAAACTGCCTTCTTTTCTATATATGTGCCCCAGCCACTTCCATCGGGATAGTCTCACATTTTCACCAACTGATTCCACTCTAATAATATCCCTTACTCTTTCATTTGTAACTCTGTCTTGCCATTTTACCCCAAGAATCCTTCTCAGAATTTTATTCTCAGATCTTAATACTTACTGATATGTTGCAGTTGTACTGTACCACTCATGCCCATAAATTAAAATTGGTCTAACCATGGACTTGTAAATTTTCACATTAGTAGGTACCGAAAGCATATTATTATTCCAAACAGATTTAAACATTCCAACAGCTCGCCAAGCCAGTCTAATCCTCTCCTCAGTTTCATTGTTTAATGATCCGTTAGATGACACAATCGTTCCCAGGTATTTAAAATTTTCTGCATTCTTCACCACATTATTCCCAATTACACAATCGATTTGGTTCTCCACGTTCATATTAATAATTTCAGTCTTTCCACAGTTTATTACCAATCCCATTTTTTCTCCTTCCTCCACCAGACAATCAAGCACCCTCTGCATCTCGTAAATACTTCCACAAATCAGTACAATATCATCAGCATAGTCCAAATCCATCAGCTTCTTATTTTCTTACCAGTTATTTACAAGAAAATAATGAACAAACGAATGCAGTATTGTCTGGAAAAATAATCAAATACTGAAAACCAGTGACTTTATACTGCATAAATTTTTATTCACTTATGGTAAAAATACATTATGCTAGTTTGGTGAAAGCCATTTGATGCTGGTGATGTTTTTCGACATTGATATTAAATCAGTATAGTGAATTAACTCACTATCGTGTAAATGGCCTCATAATCTCAAACTGAATCATTCGTGTGATCTATCTGTTTGGCGTTTTCCTATAGATTTGCGATGGCTGCAAGTGTTGGTATGAAGCGGAAGTAAATTGATGAATACATAAACTGCGGATGTACATCAGTTCTCGTTAATGGTGTCGAGAAACCTCAGTATGTGCCGTGTTTCACATTGCAGGGGAATTATTCCATGAGGCCTAGAAAGCTGAAGCATTATCTGACGACAATCTACCTTCTGCATGCAGAGAAAGACCCCAGTTTCTTTAAGCGCCACGAACAGAGTTTGGGAAAACAGAGACTGGATGGAAATGGTGCTTTCCAACAACAGTGCAGTAAAGGCATCATATGAGGTTTCTTTGAATTACCAAGGAAGAAAAAGGCACGCAACATTAGTGAAGCTTTAATTAAGCCATGTACTTTAAAGATGGTCAAGTGGGTTCTTGGAAAGTCAAGTGCACATTGGATTAAACAGATTTACTTACCAAGCGACACAGTGAAACGGAGAATTAGTGAAGTGTCACCTGATACCATGGAACAAGTGTTGCAGGAGATTACGTTGTCTCCATCTGGTATGTTTGCAGTACCATTGTCAACAGATGTGAGTTCTTGTGCACACCTACTCGTATTTGTTAGGCATGTATTCATGTATGACATCAGAGATGAATATCTGTACACAGCTTGAAACTACTACAAAAGCTTTAGATGTGTTGGAAAAGCTGACTTCTTTCTTCACAGCTAACGGAATTGTCTTGGAAAATTGTTGTGGAGGCTGAACTGATGGGGCTCTGGTGATGCTGGGATCAAAATTGGATTACAGTAGCATAATTATCAAGGAACTAGCTCCGAATGCGAAAGTGATGGCTCACTGTATCAGATTCATCTTTCCCCGCTGGAGCCAAAAGCTTTCTCTGATGCCCTTTACAATATCCTGGAAAGAGTGGTAAAATGTGTCAACTTTATGAAAACAGGAGATCCTAACTCTCGCTTTTACAAGAAACTAGCATGAATCCCTCTCTTTTTACTCTAAAGTGTGATGTCTTTCCAAGGGCAATGTTGTGAACAGAGTTTTTGAGCTTGTCCTGGAAATGAAAGAGAAGGATGATCCAGTAAGTCTCTTCAACCAGGCGTTGTGGGAGTCACGTCTTGCATAAATAACCAAAATTTTTGAGCAGCTCAACAGGCTGAAACTCAAAATGCAAGGCAAGGAAAGAAATGTATTTCACCTCACGGACTGTATGCATGCATTTCTGCCTAAACACCAGAAGTGGCAAAGGAAAGTGGGTGCAGAAAATGTTGCCATGTTTGAGAATCTTTCACTATTCTTGGCGAGATTGAAGACATTCACTTACTTGACCCATCACTCAAAAGTGAAATATTTCAGCACCTGAAATCTTTGAAAAGTGAGTTCAAAAGATACTTCCCAGAATTCAGGGAGAAAGAAAGGATATTTTTGAGGAATTCTTCTCCGACTCTCTTGATATTCCTGCCATTCCCCGATGATGTTCAGGACGACTTCTCTGACCTCAAGAATAATTCTGCTGCAGGAGACCTTCATGAAGAAAAGTTTCTGACTGTATTCTGGTGCTTCTAGAATCATTCATATTCAAAAGTTAGCAAAATTGCACTTACAGTCATCTTGCTATTTTCCACAACACATTTAAGGCAATCTGGTTTCGTCACCCATCTACACGTAACAAGTAAAAGCCGAAACCTGTTGTATGTGGATCGAGATATTAGATCAGTGGCTCAACCTCGAATCAGTCGACTGGCTAAATGCAAACAGTGTCATCCATCCCACTGATATGTAACAAAATATGCATTCTGACTGACAGGTGTATGCATTAAAGGAAATGGAGAGAACCAAGACAGTTTTTTCGCCATTACTGTGACGGGCTTGAGGGAAAACTGAGGGTGGATGGGGCAGAAGGATGTTTACATCCCAAAAGTAGTGAAAAAGTTTGAGGAACACTGCTCTGTTCTGTCTGTCTGTCTGTCTGTCTGTCTGTCTCCCTCTCCCTCTCTCTCTCTCTCTCTCTCTCTCTCTCTCTCTCTCTCTCTCTCTCTCTCTCTCATTTTACCTGTTGTTTACCCTCTGGTGTCCCCAAAACATGAGAAACTTTTAAAACATTACATTCTTAGCGACCAAACGCTGGAGAGAGAGAGAGAGAGAGAAGGGGGGGGGGAGAAGACTGAAGAGGCAAAACCCGAGAAAGGGAAGAGCAAAGAGAGAACAAGGGTAGGAAAGGAAAACATTGACAATGGAAGGGGGAGAAAGACAAGGCAGAAGGAAGGAAAAAAGAATATGGAAGATGAAGAGAAGGAGAAAGAAGGAACAAGGAAGGAAATACAAATGAATAAAATTAAAGTAAACAGCAACGGAACGATAAATCCTTGCTAGGTTTATATACGTTAATTATGACTTGCAGTTCGTGTCTATTCTGGAAACCTAGGAATTAGTAAAAATTATTCAGCTTAGAGGAGACCACTTGTAATAAAAGACTGAATAAAGGCTATGTGTAACCTCGCCTGCTCGAAATATTAGTCTCTGTCTGTCTGTCTGTCTGTCTGTCTGTCTGTCTCTCTCTCTCTCTCTCTCTCTCTCTCTCTCTCTCTCTCTCTCTCTCTCTCTCCTACAGAATCCCATTGTTTCCCTACATCAGTCAAGCGTGAACGATGCTGGAGGGTAACCAACAACATGAGTTTCTTGTTAAAGAGAACTGTAAGTGGCAGTAGAATACATACGTACCAGCCTTGAACCTGTTTTTGTTGTAAGAAGGTAATTCAGATGAAAACCCTGTGGACTGCAGGTTGATGCTACCCTTTTCCTACATCCACCATCCTCATTACGGGTGGATAGGGAGAGAGTTGACAAACAACAGTGAAGCTTGGACAATGCTGGAGAGACATAAATACCAGAAATGTAAGCAAGGAAGTTAGTGGAGTTTTACATGATGGGGAAAGAATTGCCAACCTAACCAGCAAAAGTCAAGAACTATTGCTGCTTGACTGTCACACATACAGAAAATATAAGAGTGGAAACTGCTTCCATCCTACAGGTTTTTCACATTATCCTGGTCCAAACGGTCTTCCTTTTAGAGTTTGTTTCTCCCAGTTTGATCGAAGAAAAAGACAATACTACATCTCTACATCCTTCCCATAGCATTTCTTTGTTGCAAGTATCATGTTCTTGGTTTAGTCTATTGTTACACTTTATCAGATAAGTTGAAGAGATGGCAATTTCAGGCCAAGTTCTCGTGGACATAGTATTATTGCAAACCTGACTTACTGCTACAATAATTAAGCGTGGATATTTCAGGGACGTAAGTAGTAGAAATGTAAAGGTGGAAATAAAGTATCAACAAGACAGGATGCTATTGGTGGCTTGTTTCATTTGACAAAGAATCGTAATCCCTCACAAGTCATTTGTTTGCCAAGTGTAGTCAGATTGGAGGGCTGGTTTGAGTAACAACCAAAGGAGACAAATTCCTACCTCATAACTGAAAAGCAACCACTAATTAGTATTAAAGTTGTGAAAGCGACCCAGATTTGTTAGCTGGGAACAAACTGATAAATATAATTGCAGGTCTGCCGTACAATGGTGAAGCATGGACGTTGTTTGAGAGATGTAAGTTGGGGGCGATAACAATACGGATCCGTTACCTAAAAAATAAAATTCATATATACCTCTGTCGACAGCAGGAGAATCAGGAAATAATAATTGACAGCGATTGCCATACATCAGGTATTATCATGCTTGCTGATATAATGCCTCCACCCCCTATGGTGAAGGAGGCATTACGTGTTTCGTATGTCCATGCGTGAGTGCGTGCGTCCGTAACACTGTTCTGGGTGAGATATCTCCTGAACCCGTTGACGGATTTCCACCAAACTATTATCAATGATGCAGTATGAGGAGACGATGAACTGACTGTCAGCTAGATCAACGAGTCAGAGGTCAAAGTCATATGGGGTATACTTACTTTTGTGGGCGCAATATCTCCTGAACCCTTCAACAGATTTCGACCAAACTTTTGTCAGTGATTCAGCAAGAAGTGACACTGAACTGATTAGGTCGTCAAGGTCAAGGAGTCAAAGGTCAAAGTTATATAGATGTTGGCGTGATGTCTCCTGAACCCCTCGACGTATCTTGACCAAACTTTGTCAATAATACAGTATGAAGGGACGATAACCTGATTAAGTTAGATATGGGGTCAACTTAGTTTATCCTTCGCCTAAATTCAACTCACAATGAACCTTGTTATTGAGGTTGTATGGAGAATAAAGCATCTAGACTTAGCAACAATAACATACGTCATCGTAATGAAAGAGTGTACTGTAGACTGCCCTGGAACATAATTTTTATCCTGTAATGTTAATTGTAATCTAAGTACACACACACACACACACACACACACACACACACACACACACACACACACACACACACACACACACACACTCTCTCTCTCTCTCTCTCTCTCTCTCTCTCTCTCTCTCTCTCTCTTTCTATAAAAAAAAAAAAGCATCATCTTGGCAGAAAAAACTGAGGCAACATATACATATTCGTACGAAAAATATTCTGGGATTTACATACAAATATTAATTCTATTATGCTACAAAGTTATAAAAACTGGGAGACTTGGACTACAAAGTTATAAAGTAATTGTTGACTTTGTGGTTGAGATAGGTTAAGGTTTCTCTCGTGTTTCCCGCAAGGTAGTTGGTTTTGAGGGAGGTTGCTCTCTATATATTTTTAGTGGGAGGCCGTCTTTTTTCCTTTGTTATTGCCATACCCACACCATCCTATTCATCGTATTCGAGTCCTTAGCGTTTTTAGGTATGAGGCTGCCATACATTCAGTAGCAACAAGGTTCGAATCCTGGTGTGGGCAGCTGGCGTCTCTTGGCAAAGGTGTCTATTCTTCCTCTCTTGGCTAGTGGGTAAAATGAGTACCTATTGCAACACCCTGGGGAGGTTAGTGTGGTATATTCATTGATTCAGTGGCTTTCTATCCCAGAAGAGTGAGTAAATGATCCGTTACGAGCTAAAAGGCCTGAGTTCCTGAGATAAGCACAGCCACTAAGCGCTGCACATCTGCCGCCACTTTTACTTAACCTTTGTATGTAAACTCTTCAGTTTTAAGTATACCAAACCCTTGAGTAATGGTGACTGGGGTTGCATGAAAAAAAAAAAATGTGAATATTGTATTTAAATAAAAATTTGAATGAAGTATGTGAAAGTAAAGCGAAGGGGATAATCTTTTAAAATCACGGGGATAATGAATATGACGCGCACTGTCCGTTGAAGGGCTAATATTTCTCTTAGCATCGAGTTAAACTCTCTCTCTCTCTCTCTCTCTCTCTCTCTCTCTCTCTCTCTGATGACGGCCAGTATCATTCTCCTCGATGATTCAGGTCTGTGCACAAATGCTGCTCACAATAGTCGTCGTTTTACATGAAATTATAACAGCATAAAACCGTAGTACATTAATTGGTCCATATTACAAAGCACCAGTCAAAGAGTAAGACCATCATACCAAATAGGCACCGTAGTCTTGGTGGCACTGTAGCTTGTATGTTACCTTTTTCGTTGCAGTTTACTTTAGCTATTAAACCCTAAAATTCTCTTCTGCGTTATTTACTTATTTTAGTACTCGTGTCTCCATACCAAGGATAAGAGATGGAGGGATGGAGTGGAGAGGTATATGAGAGAGGGGGATGTGAGGTGGGAGCAGGACAGTGAAATGGAGGAGGACAGGGAGACATGGAGACGATTTGTTTGTGGCCACCCCTTACGGGAATAAGGCGTCTGCCATTAGACAGACAGGTAGCGTACAAAATGATAAAATGGTGCTGTATCAAAATTAATCTCTAAAGAAGGTGTACCACAAATTTTGTATCCTACAGTAGATATAATACAAGCCTGATACAAGACAGCAACCAAGACGGCTCTTCCCCTACCTAGGCTGCTCAGTGGAGGACCTCATTCTTGCAAGTGACACGGGAGTTTCTGGTTAATGGGATAATCGTGAGCGAATGAATGTGCAGCACATTTCATTGTGCATGACGGTCATTACATCTCGTCTGTCATGCTTTCTCTCTTTTCTTCTCTTCTGGACCCTGTCTCATTATTTTCTTTCTTTTAGGTGGGAAAATAATGATGATGATGATGCAATACCTCATAGTAACCGGTGACAAAATCTGCACACTTATGCACAGAACAGTTATCTTTTTCTGCAGAGAATTTGCACTGAAGTCATCAGCATGGATGCCCGTCCACTGCGGTGGGAGAGAAACCTAACCAATGAAATAACTGCAATGAGTCTTCCTCCCCCCCCCCCAAATAATCGATTTTTATCATGTAATAAGTTATAAGGGGCATCGAAAAGTCAGATCAGAGCTGCTTAAATGTGCAAGGACGATCGCAGTCCAAAGAGTAAGGTCACTGTGCAATAAATATTAATATAATTGTTGGAGGTCCATATGGGGCGAGCAAGTTATCCATTGACTACAGTGGGTTCCTTAACAAAACATCGTATTTTTGCAGGTTTAATCACCGAGTCCAAACACCATCGAAGATCTGAGTCTATAAAGACCTTGAAGCCTACAAACAGACGGCCTTTATTTTGTGACAGCAAAGGTAGATTTGCCTTTGTCACCAGTTGTTTATCTAAGCAATCTGTATGTTCCACGTGGGAACTTTGTGAGACGAAAATATTAGTCAATCGGATATAACATCTACCCTCATCCAAGTGGTCTTCTAAGTTAACGTTAATTTCCACAAAGTTCATTCAGTTGTGCAGATTCCACACATTCAGACTGACTCAGTATACGGTCTGGGCACTAAACAATAGCCTATGTTTCACAATGACCATGTAACAGAATTAATGCCAAGTTTCAAGATAATGGTCCCAGACTCATTGTACTAGGCCCCCGTGCTGTCCAAAGCAACAATGACAGAAGAATACTGTTGGACAAAAGAATAAAATAGTCTCTATGTGGAGGACAAAGAATGAGCCAAGCAGATTCTGGTATCAAGCAGATTTGTTGATCTGACATAGTGTTTACCTAAGAGACCCACAGATGTCTCCATTCTTCACTCAGTTGTGTAATTATTTTTTTCCCTTAATTTCGAGACTATCTTCGGCAACACGTACAATTCAATCTATCCTTCCTATTACGACAAACGTGGACATTGTAACAATTAACTATCTATCTGTATCTCTGTTTCTGTATCATTCAATCTATACCTATTTGTCTGTCTTTCTCTATGTATCAGCCTGTCTCTATCTGTCGGTCTATCTATGTGTCCATCAGTCTATATATCCAACATGACCCATATCTGGTTTAATGACGTCATGTGAAAATCCTGTATTCACCACGACACTATAGATGTTGTGATAACCAAGGAATATTTTGCTGCAAGGATTTATGTTCATCGGCAACAATAAATTCTTTCCCGTTGCGCACAGTTTGTTTTGTTCATTTTCTCTCACTGGTTTTTCGCCTGTATTCAATTTTCGCCTGTGCTCTTGCGTCGACCAAGACTTCCCTTCGCTTTCACCCTCTCCTCTCCTCTCCTCCCCCGGCACCCGTCCGCTCCTCCATTCCCGCACTAAACCTTTTCCTTCCATCCCTCTCATCCAATCTATTTCTTTTCAGCCCTATTATTCCTCCCACCCATTGTTGGTCCTCTCGCTCCTTTCCTTAACTCAAGCGCCCCCTTCCCCACAATCTCCTTAGTTTCTTCCCATCTTCCTCTCTATTCACCGCCCTATCCCCACTATTCCACTTTCCTTCCCGACCCTGCCTTTCCCACTATTCACTCGTCATCCCTTCGCTACCTTCATCCCCTAGCCCTTTCCCCTCCACCCCTAACCAAGTTGCTCCGCCTACCCCTGTCCCCTTCCCTAACCTCTTTCCTCAGCCCCGACCAACTCTCTCATTCCAACACACCACCGCCCTCCTCTCCCAATTCCTCTCCGTTGTCACCCATTCCCTAACCCTCTCTCGTAACTCACCCTCCTCACTTTCAATTCCTTTCCCGACTACCCACTCGCTAGCCCTTTTCCCCAACCCTCTCTCCTCAATCACACACCTCCTGTTGTATTCCCACCTGACCTGGTCACACCTTTGGCTGGAAAACACAAAGATAATTAAAATGAAAGTCTCCAGTTTACCAGCTTAGTGTTTGTTGATGTTGTTGTGCTACCTCAGTTTGTCTGATCGAGCAGACCCATCAACTGCATGCAAAGACCCCTCCAACAGGGCCATCCCATGCAATGAAGCAATGTTCCCATGAGGCTGGCCGCCTCTCGCCACAGCGAGGCCCAGGGACCAGTGTGGTCTGGTTCCAGGGTGGACGCCGCATTTGCATCTCCACCTAGTTAACAGGGGCACCATAGTAGGGTCAACGTCACCTCCTTGGGCTATTTGGTTACCACACAGGGATATAAATGGTTTCTTGAGTTACGGGAAATCATTTGGCTTATCTCTCAGTGTCGAGACACCGGAAGTGGAAAGACGAGTAATAAATTGTGACAGGAAATATATGAGAAAGAGAAGGATAAGAGGAGGGGCAGAAAAATAAAAATAGGACATGAAGGAGGAAGCAGGCAGTACAAAATCAAGTGGGTGGATGATGGGCGCCCCCACCTACCACCACCAGCTTAGGAGTAGGAGCAAGAGCGTCAGATACGCACGGAACTGGCCGTAAATTACGCTCCACTAGAAACGCATGGCGGCATTTCATATGTTCCAAAGACAGCTCAGTCTGCTGGTGGGGGCTTGGGTGAGGAAACTGGAGTAATAGATATAAATTATTCAGGTTAGATTTTAATAATGGCGACTGAGTCTTCTCTGCAACACATAAGAAGTTGTAAGCCGGAATGGAAGTCGTTCGTTATATATAAGCAACCCTGTACTGTATATAGAAGGGTAATCTCTAGAATAACGTCGTTTGTAGTTTATGATTTCCTTACTGTGGTGAAGACTACACTGTGTTTGATCGTTTTTTATTTTACTTCTTTCCTTTAAACACTTTCTGATTTGGTGGCATTCCTTCACTTCTTCATCAGTTCATTTCAGACTTGGCACATCTGTTCTTTGTGCAAATATTCCGACTTTTTTTATTACCCACCTAACACGGCAATAAAGTAATTGCCTGCATCTGTGTGAATGTCTGTGTGTCTGGCTGTTGCAATAATATCTGGAAATCAAGTGAACATATTGCATCCAAACTTTGTGGGTAGAATCTTGGGATTGTAGGACTTGTTTATTTACTGTTTTCGCGAATCTGAGATGATATGCCTCTGAATGTCAGGGGATTTTACAAGAAGTTGCCCACTAAGTTCTTCTCTTAGCTTGGCAGTATTCACGATTTTCTAACATACCCACAATGAAGAGAATGGGTATTTAAAGGGCAAGTATTAGAAATTTTTGACAAGCTTGTTATACTCGCTGACCTTCACCAAGATAATACCCCTGACTCCAGACTTCTGAATGCTGGAGTGATATTTATCTTGGTAGGTGTAGATAGCTAAATTCTAGAACTTTTTTTTGTTGATTTTGGCGAAACTTCAATGATATGTCTCCGATTGCCAGAAGATTTCTGATCTAGTTTTTTAGTGATGGCGATATGTATTCGTATGCGAATGTTTTGGCTTTTATTTATGTTATGGATTATTGCTTAAGGGATGAAGGTTTTTAAAGTCGTTTATGCCATCAAAGGTCTAGTCACAAAAGCACACATAATGAGTAAACTGTGGGAACACGAATCAGCACAATTTATGTATATAAGCAAAGAAGGATGAGGTATGAACTCTTTCAGTGTACATATATATATATATATATATATATATATATATATATATATATATATATATATATATATATATATATATATATATATATATATATATATATATATATATATATATATATATATATATATATATATATATATATATATATATATATGTTTATATATATATGTGTGTGTGTGTGTGTGTGTGTGTGTGTGTGTGTGTGTGTTCTTTTTTGAGAACACTATCCAGCACTCCTTTGGGAATGTTGGCAAAGATTAATTTATCTGATTTCTTGCTACTTCCAGACCGTCAAAATCAGTTTTGGAAAGTACTCTGGTAATAAAAAGGTTTGTGAGTGCTATATCTGAATCTTACAGCTAATAAAGGAAGAAACAGTTCCTCATGATCTATATAAACTACTTTGATGATAGGAATATAAGAAAACGTATGTCATTATATGGTAAATGACTGACAGTTTGGAAAATCAGATAATCAAATTTAGCCTTTTAACCCTTTCGGGTTGTGGACCTCTTTTCACTGCATTCCAGGTAACGCAACCATTTGTAGTCAATCTGGGTTGGACCACTGCCACTGAAGGGAATAAGAAACGCTAACTCCAGTTCGAAATCTCTCTTACGTGAAATAAATTGCCTGTTGCTAGCAAGAGCGTAATATGGTGCTGAAGAAGGACGTCTCCATATGGTGACACAAATATAACGAGGCGGCTCTACTGCCTGCTGTTATAGACGTCCATTAACTACCTCCTTATCCCCACTATGAGGATGGTGGATAGCAGATGTGACAGCTTGAATCTGAACTTCACTGACTTCACATTTCATATGAACCTATGGCCACAGGAACAACAAGTAAACAATAGACAGACTCCGGAAGCCTTTTTTGGGGAATAATCACTTCACTTCGATGACATAGACTATAATTATTAATATTTCCCGATAATATTATTCAACTTAGGAAGGACGTCTAGTAGCGAAGGGCATAACGACTCCTCTCTCTCTCTCTCTCTCTAAATATATATATATATATATATATATATATATATATATATATATATATATATATATATATATATATATATATATATATATATATATATATATATATATATATATATATATATATATATATATATATATATATATATATATATATATATATATATATATATAGTATGTATGTCCATGCGTGTGTACGTGCGTGCAGGAATCCGTGCGTCAGTGCCACTATTCTGGGTGAGATATCTCCTGAACTCATCAACGGATTTCCACCAAACGTTCGTCAGTGATGTTGTATGAGGACACGATGAACCGATTAGTCAGCTAGATCAACGGGTCAGAGGTCAAGGACATACTGAGTATACTTACTTTATCCTTGTTGGCTCGATACCTACTGAACCCATCAACAGATTTCGACCAAGTTTTTGTCAGTGATTCAGCATGAAATGACACTGATCTAATCAGGTCAGCAAGGTCATGAGATCAAAGGTCAAGGTCATATGGATGTTGGCGTGATATTTCCTGAGCCCCTCGACGGATCTTGACCAAACTTTGTCCATAATACACTGTGAAGGGACGATGAGCTGATTAATTTAGCAAGGCCAAGGGGTCAAGGGTCAAGGTCATATCGGGTCAACTTAGTTTATCCTTCGTCTAATCTGAACCCACAATGAACCTTGTCATGTAGGTTGCATGGAGAATAAAGTATCTAGTCTTAGCA
The DNA here is from genome assembly GCF_032717465.1 of Coenobita brevimanus. Lineage (NCBI taxonomy): Eukaryota > Metazoa > Arthropoda > Malacostraca > Decapoda > Coenobitidae > Coenobita > Coenobita brevimanus. The sequence goes on from NC_137009.1 coordinate 28,760,870, forward strand.
GCAATATAATACATCATAGCAATCAAGGCGTATAGTGTAGCCTACCCTGGAACGTAATTTTTATCCTGTAATGTTAATTGTAAACTAAGTACTCTCTCTCTCTCTCTCTCTCTCTCTCTCTCTCTCTCTACCTACCTACCTACCTAAAAAAAATGTATATATATCATCCTGGAATAAAAAAAACTGAAGCAACATTTGCATATTCGGCAGAAAAATGTTCTTGGCTTTGCATACAAATATTAAATTCATTATGCTACAAAGTTACAAAAACTGGGAGACTTGTACTACAAAGTTATAGTTGAGATAGGTTAAGGTTTCTCTCGTGTTTTCCGCAAGGTAGTTGGTTTTGAGGGAGGTTGCTCTCTATAGATTTTTAGTGGAAGAGCGTCTTTTTTGCCTTTGTTATTGCCATACCCACACCATCCTATTCATCGTATTCGAGTCGTTTGCTTTATTAGGTACGAGGCTGCCATACATTCAGTAGCAACAAGGTTCGAATCCTGGTGTGGGCAGCTGGCGTCTCTTGGCAAAGGTGTCTATTCTTCGGCTCTTGGCTAGTGGGTAAAATGGGTACCTATTGCAACACCCTGGGGAGGTTAGTGTGGTATATTCATTGATGCAGTGGCTTTCCATCCCAGAAGAGTGAGTAAATGATCCGTTACAAGCTAAAAGGCCTGAGTTCCTGAGATAAGCACAGCCACTAAGCGCTGCACATCTGCCTCCACTTAACCTTTGTATGTAACCTCTTCAGTTTTAAGTCTACCAAAGCCTTGAGTAATGGTGACTGTGGCTGCATGGAAAAAAAAAAGGTGAATATTGTATTTAAATAAAAATATGAATGAAGTATATGAAAGTAAAGCGAAGGGGATTGTCTTTTAAATTCACGGGGATAATGCATAAGACGCGCACTGTCCGTTGAAGGGCTAATATTTCTCATAGCATCGAATTAAACTCTCTCTCTCTCTCTCTCTGATGACGGACAGTATCATTCTCCTCGATGACTCAGGTCTGTACACAAATGCTGCTCACGATAGTTGTCGTTTTACATGAAAATATAACAGAGTAAAACCGTAGTAGATTAATTGGTCCATATTACAAAGCACCAGTCAAAGAGTAAGACCATCATAGCAAATAGGCACCGTAGTCTTGGTGGCACTGTAGCTTGTATGGTATCTTTTTCCGTTGCAGTTTACTTTAGCTATTAAACCCTAATATTCTCTTCTGCGTTATTTACATATTTTAGTACTCGTGTATCCATCCCAAGGATAAGAGATGGAGGGATGGAGTGGAGAGCTTTGTGAGAGAGGGGGATATGAGCTGGGAGCAGGGCAGTGAAATGGAGCAGGACAGGGAGACATGGAGGCGATTTGTTTGTGGCCACCCCCTACGGGAATAAGGCGTCTGCCATTAGACAGACAGATAGCGTACAAAATGATAAAATGGTGCTGTATCAAAATTAATCTTTAAAGAAGGTGTACCACAAGTTTTGTATCCTACAGTAGATATAATACAAGCCTGATACAAGACAGCAACCAAGACGGCTCTTCCCCTAACTACGCTGCTCAGTGGAGGACCTCATTCTTGCAAGTGACACGGGAGTTTCTGGTTTATGGGATAATCGTGAACGAATGAATGTGCAGCACATTTCATTGTGCATGACGGTCATTACATCTCGTCTGTCATGCTTTCTCTCTTTTCTTCTCTTCTGGACCCTGTCTCATTATTTTCTTTCTTTCGTTTTTTTCTTTTTGATGGGAAAATAATGATGATAATGATGGTGATGATGATGATGCAATACCTCATAATAACGGGTGACAAAATCTGCACACTTATGCACAGAACAGTTATCTTTTTCTGCAGAGAATTTGCACTGACGTCATCAGCATGGATGCCCCTCCACTGCGGTGGGAGAGTAACCTAAGCAATGAAAAAATATATATATTTTTATCATGTAAGAAGTTGTAAGGGGCATCGAAATGTCATATCAGAGCTACTTAAATGTGCAAGGACGATCTGCAATCCAAAGACAAAGGTCACTGTGCAATAATTATTAACATAATCGCTGGAAGTCCATATGGGGCGAGCAAGTTATCCACTGACTACAGTGGGTTCCTTAACACGACATCGTATTTTTGCAGGTTTAATCACCGAGTCCAAACACCATCGAAGATATGAGTCTACAAAAACCTTGAAGCCTACAAACAGACGGCTTAATGGGAAATTTGTATTTTGTGACAGCAAAGGTAGATTTGCCTTTGTCACCAGTTGTTTATCTAACGGCCGCAAGCTTAAGCAATCTGTATGTTCCACGTGGGAATTTTGGGAGACGAAAATATTAGTCACTTGGATATAACATCTACCCTCATCCAAGTGGTCTTCTAAGTAAACGTTAATTTCCACAAAGTTTCATTTAGTTCCAGTTTCCACACATTCAGAGTGACTCAGTATACGGTCTGGGTAGTAAGCAATAGTCTGTTTCACAATGATCATGTAACAGAATTAATGCCAAGTTTCAAGATGATGCTCCCAGACTCATTGTACTAGGCCCCCGTGCTGTCCAACGCAACGGTGACAGAAGAATACTGTTGGGCAAAAGAATAAAAATAGTTTCCATGTGCAGAACAAAAAATGAGCCAAGCAGATTCTGATATCAAGCAGATTTGTTGATCTGACATAGTGATTACCTAAGAGAGCCATAGATGTCTCCATTCTTCACTCAGTTGTGTAATTATTTTTTTCACCTAATTTCGAGACTATCTTCGGCAACACGTACATTTCGATCTATCCTTCCTATTACGACAGACGTGGACATTGTAACAATTAACTTTCTGTATCTCTGTTTCTGTATCATTCTATCTACCGTATATCTATCTGTCTGTCTTTCTCTATGCATCCACCTGTTTCTGTCTGTCTGTCTATCTGTCCATCTGTCCATTAGTCTATCTATCCAACATGACCCATATCTGGTTAAATGACGTCATGTGAAAATCCTTTATTGTCCACGATACTAAAGACGGTAAGCATTGCGATAACCAAAGGCTTGATGCTTTCAGAATATTTTGCTGCGAGGATTTATGTTCATCGGAAACAATAAATTCTTTCCAGTTCGCACAGTATCTTTTATTCATTTCCTCTCACTGGTTTTTCGCCTGTATCCAGTTTTCTCCTGTTCTCTTGCTTCGACCCAGACTCCCCTTCGCTTTCATCCTCTCCTGTCCTCCCCCGGCACCCCTCCGCTTCTCCAGTCCTGCACTAAACCTTTTCCTTCCATCCCTCTCTTCCTATCCAGTTCTTTTCAACCCTATTCTTCTCTACACCCATTTTTGGTCCTCTCACCCCTTATTCAATCAACCGCCCCCTTCCATACAATCTCCTTAGTTTCTTTCCATCTTCTTCTCTATTCACCGCCCTATCCCCTCCTGTTCCACTTCCCTTCCCGACCAATCCTCTCCCACTATCCACTCGTCATCCCTTACCTACCTTCACCCCCTGGCCGTTTCCCCTCCACCCTTAACCAACTTGCTCCGCCTACCCCTGTCCCCTTCCCTAACCTCTTTCCTCAGCCCCGACCAACCCTCTCATCCCAACACACCACCGCCTCTCCCTCCCAATTCCTCTCCGTTGTCACCCATTTCCTAACCCTCTCTCGCAACTCACCTTCCTCACTTTCAATTCCTCTCCCGACTACCCACTCGCTAACCCTCTCCCCCAACCCTCCCTCCTCAACCACACACCTCCTGCTGTATTCCCACCTGACCTGGTCACACCTTTGGCTGAAAAACGCCGAGATAATTTAAATGAAAGTCTCCAATTTACCAGCTCAGTGTTTGTTGATGTTGTTGTCCTACCCCAGTCTGTCTGATCTACAGTAGCAGACCCGTCAACTGCATGCAAAGACCTCTCCCACAGGGCCATCCCATGCAATGAACCAATGTTCCCCTGAGGCTGGTAGCCTTTCGCCACAGTGAGACCCAGGAACTAGTGTGGTCTGGTTCCAGGGTGGACGCCGCATTTGCATCTCCACCTACTTAACAGGGGCACCATAGTAGGGTCAACGTCACCTCCTTATTTGGCTATTTGGTTACAACACAGGGATATAAATGGTTGCTTTGAGTTACGGGAAATCATTTGGCTTATCTCTCAGTGTCGAGACACCGGAAGTGGAAAAACGAGTAATAAATTGTGACAGGAAAAATATGAGAAAGAAGAGGATAAGAGGAGGGACAGAAAAATAAACATAGGGCATGAAGGAGGAAGCAGGCAGTACAAAATCAAGTGGGTGGATGATGGGCGCCCCCACCTACCACCACCAGCTTAGGAGTAGGAGCAAGAGCGTCAGATACGCACAGAACTGGCCGTAAATTACGATCCACTAGAAACGCATGGCAGCATTTCATATGTTCCAAAGACAGCTCAGTCTGCTGGTGGGGGCTTGGGTGAGGAAACTGGAGTATTAGATATAAATTATTATTCAGGTAAGATTTTAATAATGGCGACTGAGTCTTCTCTGCAACACATAAGAAGTTGTAAGCCGGAATGGAAGTCGTTCGTTATATATAAGCAACCCTGTACTGTATATAGAAGGGTAATCTCTAGAATAACGTCGTTTGTAGTTTATGATTTCCTTACTGTGGTGAAGACTACACTGTGTTTGATCTTTTTCATTTTACTTCTTTCTTTTAAACACTTTCTGATTTGGTGGCATTCCTTCACTTCTTCATCAGTTCATTTCAGACTTGGCACATCTGTTTTTTGTGTAAATATTCCGACTTTTTTTATTACCCACCTAACACGGCAATAAAGTAATTGCCTGCATCTGTGTGAATGTCTGTGTGTCTGGCTGTTGCAATAATATCTGGAAATCAAGTGAACATATTGCATCCAAACTTTGTGGGTAGAATCTTGGGATATAGGACTTGTTTATTTACTGTTTTCGCGAATCTGAGATGATATGCCTCTGAATGCCAGAGGATTTTACAAGAAGTTGTCCTCTAAGTTCTTCTCTTAGCTTGGCAGTATTCACGATTTTCTAACATACCCACAATGAAGAGAATGGGTGTTTAAAGGGAAACTATTAGAAATTTTTGAAAGACTTGTTATACTAGCTGACCTTCACCATGATAATACCCCTGACTCCAGACTGAATGCTGCAGTGATATTTATCTTGGTAGGTGTAGATAGCTAAATTCTAGGACCTTTTTTCTTGATTTTGGCGAAACTTCAATGATATGTCTCCGATTGCCAGAAGATTTCTGATCTAGTTTTTTTAGTGATGGCGATATGCATTCGTATGCGAATGTTTTGGCTTTTATTTATGTTATGGGTTATTGCTTAAGGGATGAAGGTTTTTAAAGTCGTTTATGCCATCAAAGGTCTAGTCACAAAAGCACACATAATGAGTAAACTGTGGGAACACGAACCATCACAATTTATGTACACATGCAAGGAAGGATGAGGCATGAACTCTGTCAGTGTTTATATATATATATATATATATATATATATATATATATATATATATATATATATATATATATATATATATATATATCTTTTTTGAGAACACTGTCCTGCACTCCCTGGGGAATGCTGGCAAACATTAATTTATCTGATTTCTTGCTACTTCCAGACCGTCAAACTCAGTTTTGGAAAGTACTCTGATAAAAGTGTTTGTGAGTGCTATATCTGAATCTTACAGTTAATAAAAGAAAAAAACAGTCCCTCATGATCTGAATAAACTACTTTGATGATAAGAATATAAGAAAACGTATGTCATTATATGGTAAATGACTGACAATTTGAAAAATCAGATAAACTAATTTAGCCTTTTAACCCTTTCGGGTTTTGGACCTCTTTTCACTGCATTCCAGGTAACGCAACCATTTTTAGTCAATCTGGGCTGGACCACTGCTACTGAAGGGAATAAGAATCGCTAACTCCAGTTCGAATTCTCTCTTACGTGAAATAAATTGCCTCTTGATAGCAAGAGCGTAATATGGTGCTGAAGAAGGACGTCTCCATATGGTGACACAAATATAACGAGGCGGCTCTACTGCCTGCTGTTATAGACGTCCATTAACTACCTCCTTATCCCCAATATGAGGATGGTGGATAGCAGATGTGACAGCTTGAATCTGAACTTCACTGACTTTACATTTCATATGAACCTATGGCCACAGGAGCAAGAAGTAAATAATAGAAAGACCCCGGAAGCCTTTTTTGGGGAATAATCACTTCACTTCGATAACATAAACTGCTATTATTACTATTCCCGACAATATTATTAAACTTAGGAAGGACTTCTAGTAGCGAAGAGCATAACGACTCTCTCTCTCTCTCTCTCTCTCTCTCTCTCTCTCTCTCTCATATCCTGTTATTCGTTTACAGTTACTTCCACCAAATTAAGAAACTTGGGAAAAGAAATGACTTCTTAGTTGTATAAATGCTGACCGAAAGAAAAAAAAACGGAAAAAAAGACACTCATAGACTGATAGAAAAGGGAGAGAAAAAGACACTAGAAGGGTCAAGGGAGACAGGCTGGAAGAAAGAGAAGAGATAGAAAGAAGAAAGATGGGAATGGTGGAAGAGGAATATAATAGAACAGACGGATGGAAGGAAGAATGAGAGAATGGTTAGCAAGAAGGGAAGAGAAAAGCAAGGAGGAGGTGGAAGACTTCGAGCGATATTTGATAAAATACGGGGTGTTAGCTGTTGCTGCTTCTCTCTCTCTCTCTCTCTCTCTCTCTCTCTCTCTCTCTCTCTCTCACACACACACACACACACACACACAAACATATATAACATTAAAGGAGACAGCTTGAAGGTAACTGAAGCAGAATCAGTGAAACTAACACACACACACACACACACACACACACACACACACACACACACACACATGTATTTCAACTGTCTATTTGTCTTTCTCATCTGTATGTTTGTCTATGTGTCTATATGTTTGTCTACCCGTCTGCTTACTTCTCTCTCTCTCTCTCTCTCTCTCTCTCTCTCTCTCTCTCTCTCTCTCTCATTTTACCTGTTGTTTACCCTCTGGTGTTCCCAAAACATGAGAAACTTTTAAAACATTACATTCTTAGCGACCAAACGTTGGAGAGAGAGAGAGAGAGAGAGAGAGAGGACTGAAGATGCAAAACCCGAGAAAGGGAAGAGCAGAGAGAACAAGGGAAGGAAAGGCAAGATAATGAAAATGGAGAATTCGGAAGGAAAACATTGACAATGGAAGGAGGAGAAAGACAAGGCATAAGGGGGGGGGGGGGGTGGAAGAATATGGAAGATGAAAAGGAGAAAGACGGAATAAGGAAGGAAATACAAATGAATAAAAATAAAATACACAGCAACGGAACGAAAAATCTTTGGATGGTTTTTATACGTTAATTATGACTTGCAATTTGTATCTACTCTGAGAAGCAAAGAATCAGTAAAAACCAAGAAGCGGTGCCAAGGCACAGAATACCCGTCCCAGGCAGTCATGTTAGTGCTGACGTATTATCACAACTGCATATCTGGTCAAAGATGTCACATATCAAATCTGGAGTAAATCCGGTGAAAATTGACGATTATACGGCCATTTGAAACTTTAGGCCCGACCTCCTGATGTAATGAGGCAAGATTAAGGATGCAGATCTGAAAGATGCAGCTTTAGTTTTGGTTTCATGTCGATATGGCTTATCTGAAAGGAGTTATGGCGAAAGAGCGATTGTTTTTTCTTTTATTTTTACATTGTTTGTACCTACAGCCTGGGCCTTGGCTTAATTTGGCCAAAATTTTTATCAGGTGATCAGAAGGTCATAGCCCATCATCCCCGTCAGTTTAGTCAAAATCGCACCAGTAGTTCTCTCGTAAACTTGTTAAAGACAGAGAGACAGGTTGACAAAGAATCAGACAAACCGAGTGAAAACAGTTTCCGTCCCCTAGCCCCTCCGACGCAGGGACGGGTAAAAAAATTATTCATCTCAGAGGAGATCGCTTGAATAAAAGGCTATGTGTAACCTCAATTACTCGAATTTTTTTTTTTCTTTTTATGTGAGGAAGAAGGAACCAAAGGCAATGCGCCCGCAAAACTGTTCCTTCCAAGAGAAAAACAAAATACAAGAGAGTGCCAAATTCAAGATCCATTCATTTCGAGATGCCTGGACACTGTGTTTGAAAGACTGGAGATCATAGGAAGCAGGAAATACAGACAGAGGGAGACAGTTCCAGAGTTGACCTGTTGCATAAATGAAGGTCTGGGAGTAACGGTTAACTCTTGCATTAGAGAGTTGGACAGAAAAGGGGTGAGAGTTTGCTGCTAGACGGGTGCTACGCGCCCGTCGTAGAAGTGGAGGAATGCATGCAGACAGTTCAGAGGAACAGTGACCATTGAAGTAGCGATAGAAAAGAGATAAAGGTGCAACACTGCGGTGAAGAGACAGAGGTTGAAGGGAGTCAGTAAGAGCGGGAGAGTTAATGAGACGAAAAGCCTTTGACTCCACCCTATTGAGAAGAGCTGTATGTGGGGAGCTTACCCACACATGAGAGTTGTACTCCACACAGGGGAGGATAAAACCCCTGTATAGAGTCAACAATTGTGCAGGGGCAAAGAAGGAACGGAGTCGGCTTAGCACACCCAATGGCTTGGAAACAGATTTTACAAGAGATGTAGTATGATCTTTCCAAGACAAGTCCTGAGCAAATGAAACCCCAAGCATGTTCAACGATGATGCAGGATTAAGTTGAGTATTATTAAACATAAGTGGGTATACCTGTGGAAGATTTTGTCGGGTTGATAGGTGCAAAAAACTGAGTCTTTGATGGATTAAAAACAACCAGATTATTTTTACCCCAGTCAGAAATACGAGCCAAGTCAGACATTAGGTGTGCCATAGCCTCGTCCATTGTTTGTTGAAGTAATTCCTGAGATGGACGTTGTGGGAATCAAATGGAAAGGTGAAGGGTGGAGTCATCAGCGTATGAGTGGATAGGGTTAGATGTACAGCTTAGAAGGTCATTGATGAATAAAAGAAAGAGAGTTGGTGACAGGACAGAGCCATGAGGAACACCACTGTTAATAGATCTAGGAGAAGAATGATAGCCGTCTACAACAGCGGCTATAGAACGACCAGAAAGGAAGCTATAGATGAAGGCACAGATGGAAAGATAGAAACCGTAAAAGAGCAGTTTGGAAATTAAAGATTTATGCCAGACTCGATCGAAAGCCTTTGAGATGTCAAGTGCAATGGCAAAGCTTTCGCCAAAGTCCCGAAAGGAGGATGACCAGGAGTCTGAAAGGTAGGTGAGAAGATCGCCTGTGGAGCGTCCCTGACGGAACCCATACTGACGATCAGAAAGAAGGTTGTGATAGGAAAGATGCTTTAAAATTTTTCTATTAAGAATAAATTCGAAAACTTCTGAGATACAGGATGTTAAAGCAATTGGACGATAGTTAGAGAGTTGGGAATGGTCACCCTTCTTTGGGACTGGCTGAATGAGAGCAAACTTCCAGCAAGAAGGAAAGGTACAAGTTGATAGACAAAGGCGAAAGAGTTTGCCTAGGCAGGGTGTAAGCACAGAAGCACAGTTCTTGGGAACAACAGGAGGGACTCCATCAGGCCCGTATGCCTTATTAGTACTGAGGCCAGTAATGGCAGAAAATACATCATCTGAAGAAATTTTAATGTTAGCCATGAGGAAGTCAGAGGGAGGAAGTGATAGAGGAACAGCACAGGAATCGTCTAAGGTGGAATTGGAGGAGAAAGTCTGAGCGAAGACATCTACTTTATCAGTAGAAGAAATAGCTGCAGAACCATCAGAGTAGAAATGAGGAGGGAAGGATGATGAGGTAAAGTTGTTAGAAAGGTTTTTGGCAAGGTGCCAGAAGGAGCGGGAAGAGTTAGAGTTAGAGAGTTGAGAGCATTTTGTATGGATGAAATTATTTTTAGCAGAGCGAAGAACAGACTTAGCAAGATTCCGGGCAGAAATGTATAAAAGATGTGAATCAGGGGTGGGTTGGCTCCGGTACCTTTTATAGGCCCTCTCCTTGTTGCGGACAGCATTAGAACAAGCGTGATTAAACCAAGGCTTTCGTGCATTAGTCAAAGGATATGAGAAAGGAATGTATGCTTCCATGCCCGAGAGAATAACCTCCGTAATGTGCAAGGCACACCCAGATAGCTCCTGGCCATGGAAGCAATAATCATCCCAGGGAAAATCAAAGAAGTACTGCCTGAGGGCCTCCCAATCCGCAGCTCCAAAGTGCCTGAGACGACGTTTTTTTGGAGAGTCTGCAGGCCATAATGGAGCGATAGGACAGGTTAAAGTGATAAGGTTATGATCAGAGGAGCCCAACGGAGAGAAAAGATTAACAGTGTAAGCAGAAGGATTAGTTGTAAGGAAAAGATCAAGTATGTTGGGGCTCTCTCCAAGGTGGTCAGGGATACAGGTAGGGTGCTGTACAGGCTGCTCTAGGTCATTAAGGATAGAAAAGTGTAGGCTTGTTCACCAGGTGGATCAGTTAAAGGAGAGGAGAGCCCAAGGTGGTGGTGAAAATTGAAATCTCCAAGAATGGAGATTTCAGAGAAAGGAGAAATGGATAGAATGTGTTCCATCGTAGAAGTAAGATAGTCAAAGAATTTTTGATAGTCAGTAGAATTAGGGGATAATTAAACAACACAGATATATTTAGTCAGAGAATGACAGGAAAGCCGAAGCCAGAGTGTAGAGAATTCAGAAGAATCGAGTTCAGGAACACAAGAGCAAGATAAGTTGTTGCATATATATACACAACAGCCACCTTTGGCTTTGAAATGAGTATAAAGTAGGAGGATACAGAAAAGGGTTTGCTGTCAGTTGCCTCAGACAGCTGAGTCTCAGTTAGGAAAAGAAGGTGAGGTTTAGAGAAGAAGAGGTGGTGCTCAACAGAGCGAAAGTTAGAGGAAAGACCACGAATGTTGCAGAAATGAAGAAGAAGAGAGTCAGACAGTGGTTCCAGGCACCTTAGTCGTCACCGGGAGAGGGGCTGAAGGTGGGGGCATTTATGGTCCGCCCCCCCGGGGACTCCGAGGCTATGTTATTCGACGCCATTTTTTGAAAATTTTGAAAAGGAAGTGTGGTGTGTACTGTGCATGTACACACCACTCTCTCTCTCTCTCTCTCTCTCTCTCTCTCTCTCTCTCTCTCTCCCTCTCTCTCTCTCTCTCTATCTATCTATCTTGTACAGAATCCCATTGGAATCCCGTTGTTTCTGACTTTCTGTACATTAGTCATGCGTGAACGATGCTGGAGAGTAACCAACAATATGAGTTTATTCAAAAGAACTGTATATTGCAGCAGAACACATACGTCCCAGCCTTAGAATTGTTCTTGTTATCGGAAGGTAATGCGGATGAAAACCCGGTGAGGTGCAGGATGATGTTGCCTCCTTCCTACAGTCCACCATCTTCATTACGGATGGATAGGGAGAGAGTTGACGTACGGAAGTGAAGCTTGGACAATGCTGAAGGGACATTAATACCAGAAATGTAGGCAAGGAAGTTAGGGGAGTTTTACATGAGAGGAAAAGAACAATATCCCAACACACAAAAGTCAAGGACTATTCCTGCTTGACGGTCACAAGTAAAAGACATGTAAACGTGGAAATTGATTCTATCCTATATTTTATTTCGCCTTATCTTGGTCCAAAGGTTCGTCCTTTTACAGTTTGTTTCTCCTAGTTCGATCTTAGATAAAGACAGTGCTACGTCTCTATATCCTTCCCACAGCATTCCTTTGTAGCGGGTATCATGTTCTAGGTTTAGTCTATTGTTACATTTTATCATTCAATATGGAGAGACTTCAATGTTATGCCAAGTTCTTGCAGAAATAGTATTGTTGTTGACTACGCACTCGCTAACCCTGTCCCCCAACCCTCTCTCCTCAACAACACACATCCTGCTGTATTCCCACCTGACCTGGTCACACCTTTGGCTGGAAAACACCGAGATAATCGAAATGAAAGTCTCCATTTCACCAGCTTAGTGTTTGTTGATGTTGTTGTGCTACCCCAGTCTGTCTGACTGAGCAGACTCACCAACTGCATGCAAACGACCTCTCCTACAGGGCCATCCCATGCAATGAACCACCGTTCTCATGTGGCTGACAGCCTTTCATCACAGCAAGGACCAGGGACTAGTGTGGTTTGGCTCCAGGGTGGACGCCGCATTTTGCATCTCCAAACCTAGTTAACAGGAGCACCATAGTAGGCTCCTTGCCATCTCTTTATTTGACTGGTTACCACACGGATATAAATTGTTTCTTCAGTTACGGGAAACCATTTGGCTTATCTCTCAGTGTCGAGACAGCGGAAGTGGAAAGACGAGTAATAAATAGTGACAGGAAATATATGAGAGAGAGGACAAGAGGAGGGACAGACAAGTAAAGAGGAGATATGAAGGAGGGAGAAGGCAGTACAAAATCAAGTGGGCGGACGATGGGTGCCTCCATCCACCACCACTAAGCTTAGGAGTAAGAGCAAGAGCGTCAAATACACACAGAACTGGCCGTAAAAAACGCTTTACTAGAATCACATGGCGGCATTTCATATGTTCCAAAGACAGCTCAGTCTGCTGGTGGGGGCCTGGGTGAGGATATGGGAGTAATAAATACAAATTATTCACGTTAGATTTTAATAATGACTGAGTCATCTCTACAGCACATAAGAAGTTGTCAGCCGGAATGGAAATCTTTCATTTTTTATAAGCAACCCTGTATATAGAAGGCTAATCTCTTGAATCCCGTGGCTTGCAGTTTATGATTTTCACACTGTTGTGAAGACCACACTGTATTTGATTTTTTTTTTTTTTTTTTTTTTTTTGCTTCTTTCTTCCAAACACTTTCTATTTTGGTGGCATTCTTTCACTTCTTCATCATTTCATTTCAAACTTGGTACATACGTTCCTTGCGCAAGTACCCCGACTTTTTTTTTTTTTTATTACCCACTTAGCAAGGCAATAATGTAATTGCCTTCATCTGTGTGTCTATCTGTCTGTCTGACTATTTACAAAATATCTGGAAATCAAATGGACATATTGTATCCAAACTTTGTGGGGAGACTCCTTGGATATCGGACTTGTTTGTTTATTATTTTGGCGAAGCTGAGATGATATCCCTCCCAATGCCAGAGGATTAAGCAAGAAGAAGTTGTCCCTTGACTTTTTCTTTTAACTTGATATTGTTCACGATTTTCTGTCATACCCTCAATAAAGAGAATGGGTATTTAAAGGGTAACTATTAGCAGTTTTTCAAAGGCTTGTTATACTCAATGACCTTTGCCAACATAATACCTCTGACTCCTGGCTTCTGAATGCTAGCGTGATATTATCTTAGTAGAAGTAAACAACGAAATCCTAAGACTTTTTTTTTTCGACTTTGGCTAACTTGCGATGATATGCCTCCGATTTCCAGAGGATTACTCATCTAGTTTTTTAGTGATGGCCGGTGATATGCATTCGTGGACGAATGTTTTGGCTTTTATTTATGTTATGAATTGCTTTTAGGGATGTAGGTTTTATAAAAGGCGCCATCAAAGGTCAAGTCATACAAGTATACGTAATTAGTAACTTGTGGAAACACGAATCCGCACAATTTATCTATTCATGCAAAGAAAGGATGAGACTAAGAACCCTTTCAGTGAATATATATATATATATATATATATATATATATATATATATATATATATATATAGATATATTTATATATATGTGTGTGTGTGTTTGTTGTGTGTGTGTGTGTGTGTGTGTGTGTGTGTGTGTGTGTGTGTGTGTGTAAACAATAATTTATCTACTTTTGCTACTTCCAAACCATTGAAATCAATTTTGGAAAATGCTCTAATACGGAAAAAAAAAAAAAAAAAAGGTTAATGAGTGCTATATCTGATTAACACAGTAAATGAAAGAAGGAAAACAGTCCTTCATGATTTGCCTAAACTAATCGGAAGATGGTAACCTTAGATGGTAATTGATTTGCTTTTTAAAAAATCAGATAAGCAAATTTAGCCTTTTAACCGCTCGGGTTGTGGACTTCTTTTCACAGAATTCCAGCTGACGCCATCATTTTTAGTCAATCTGGAATGAACCTCTGCTACTGAAGGGAATAAGAAATGCTAACTCCAGTTCGGAATCTCTCCTATCATGAATTTAATTGTCTGCAGATAACTAGTGTGAAATATGGTGCCGGGTAAGGACGTCTTCATGTGTTGCCACAAATACATGTATAATAGGCGGCTCTACTGCCTGCTTATATAAACGTCCATTAACTACCTCCATATCCCTCGAAAATGAGGATGGTGGACAGCTGAAGGGATAGCTTGCATTTCCAGATCACTGAGTTCGCATTTCATATGAACCTATGGCCACAGAAGCAACAAGTAAATTATAAAAAGACATCGGAAGGCTTTAGGAGAATAACCAGTTCACTTCGATGACGGAAACTGTATTTAGTTATTACTATTCCCTGACAATATTATTCAACTTTATAAGGATCTCTGTTAATGAAGGGCATAACGACTATAAATATAGCACCTAAGTACGACCTGCTTCTCTTATAACAAAAATAAAAGGTCGTTCACAGAAAGCAACAACAATATAGGAAAAAGCGGCATTGTTGTCAAGGGTTATAAGCCGATTATTAAAAAGAAATATGTGATCTCTGCATAACACAACAAGAAAAAAAAATACAGGACGAAACTAGAGGGGCACTCAGTGGAGTGCGTCTCTCCGACAAGGGCAACATACTTTCCAAACCATTCCTCATCATAGGTTAGCTTTTCTCATTACTCTTTAGGGTTTCCCAAAATGTTTATTTCCGGATCCAGAATCTGTAATACCATCCGGATCGGTCAAACAAGTTAAACGACTGTTCCCTGGAAAAGGTGTTATCTACCCACCCAATTTGGTCCAAATCTCTCTTTTAGTTTATGAGCAATGCTGCTACCAGACAAACAAACTAACAAACCAACAAATCAACAGGTGTTAAAACATCATTTCCTTGCCCGAGATTGTAATTGGATATTTTGGTAATGCTGAAATTAATGTTAGACTTTGTTTCTCCTCATCTCTCTCTCTCTCCTGTCCTCTGCTCTTCTGTCCTACCTCGCTTCTTCATATTTCCATGTTTCTTTCTCCCTGTATTTTCCTTCTACTCCTGTAAGGTTAGTCATTTGATTTCATGACATGAATAGTATAAGGACTTTCCATTGATCTTGATCTTTTCTCCTTGACATCAGTTTCACGCCAAGACAACAACAGCGTAAGCCTTGGTGCCACATAGTTATATAATGGCTTGGTGCATAGCTCTTCATTATTCCTTCCTTCTATATCCTTCACCTGATCTAAAATTTCTCATTTAGTTTCTTAATGTCCTCTGTCGTGTCCTCCCCATTCTTTGCTGTGCCTTCAAATCATAACACAAGGCTATATGATTTTTTTTCTCTAGCACTTCACATACATTCTTTCCCTCTCTCTCTCTCTCTCTCTCTCTCTCTCTCTCTCTCTCTCTCTCTCTAATATCCTGTTATTCGTTTACAGATGCTTCCAGCAAATTAAGATACTTGGGAAAAGAAGTAAATTCCTAGTTGCATAAATGCTGACCGAAAGAGAAAAAAAAAAGGCAAAAAAGACACTCATAGAGGGAAAGAGAAGGGGGAGAAAAAGACGCGAGGAGAAGGGTCAAGGGAGACAGGCTGGATGAAAGAGAAGAGATAGAAAGAAGAAAGATTGGAATGGTGGAAGAGGAATATAATAAAACAGACGGATGGAAGGAAGAATGATAGAATGGTTAGCAAGAAGGAAAGAGAAGGGAAGAGAAAAGGAAGGAGGAGGTGGAGGAGGAAGACTTCGAGCTGTATTTGATAAAATACCCGGTTTGGGGTGTTATCTGTTGCTGCTCGTCTGCTGCTGCCCGTCTCTCTCTCTCTCTCTCTCTCTCTCTCTCTCTCTATATATATATATATATATATATATATATATATATATATATATATATATATATATATATATATATATACATATATAAACTAAAGGTAACATAGCTTTAAAGTAACTGAAGTAGAATCAAGGAAACCATCACACACACACACACACACACACACACACACACACACACATTTTCTGACGATTATATCCAGTTAACCTGACTCTTATTTAAGCATAATGGCTTTTAACCCCCCCCCCCCCAATCGAATGACGATCTCTTAGGTTGGATAAAATTGTTTGATGCTGGCAAGAACATTCTAAAATCATGTCTTAGGGATGAAAGTGATAATCAGTTCAGTTATTTTTTTTTCTTTCATTACAAATATATACAGTACTACTTTTTTCAAGTCAAATAGCCCCATAGTGGTCAAGCGGTTAGTGAAGGCTTCCACTCTCTTAAGCTGGAGTAAAATCGCCTGAAGGCAACAAGTATATGCTAGCCAAGATGTCCCCAGTCTCGGTAGGCTAAAGGTAATGGAGCGGTTGGTTTACAGTGAATATTAGTTATGTATTTATCGAAGCTTCTGTCTCCTTTTGCACGTAAGGATCATTTCATGTATGTGTCTGTCTGTCCTGTCGGGATAGTTTTCATCTGGCAGTTTATATTTATCTTCCTGCGTTCGTCCTTCTGGATGTCTGTGGCTATACGAGTAGGCCTATACTGAATTTATTTATGTTTGTACTCTCTCTCTCTCTCTCTCCCTCTCTCCCTCTCTCTGTATATATATATATATATATATATATATATATATATATATATATATATATATATATATACAGTGGAATCTCTTTTATCCGAAAATCATTGGTCTTTCAAAGTTTCATTCAGTCGATTTTTTCGGATAAAAGATACTGTAATAATATGTAGAATACAAGGGAACAGTATTGTACTCACCCATCACCCATTTCTGGCACCCCAGAAGCCACTGAATCATCACAAAAACACTTAATACACTGTAATTACTACGTATGTAACTGCGCTTCTGTAACTGTAATAGCAACTGTCACCTTAAATAAATTTTCACTCAAATAAACTTAAAACTTCACCAAAAACAATTACGTAAATCAGCGTTAGCAATTCTAACGAATAAAGTCTTAAACCTGATTGTTTTCTCATAGTTTCTGTTTCCTTATTCAATCATTTCCACATCATCCACATCATCTCCCACATCATCCAAATCTTCTGAGGTGGTGGATAGGGGGCTGGCGCAGCCAACGCTCGCTCTAGTGACTAGCGGAGCAACCGTAAACTAACGTTAGTGGCGCGATACAAGTCCGCCGTGTTTAAATTTTCGGATTGATTTCAGATTTTTGCGGTTAATCGAAACGAGAACGTTTTAGTAAAACTTACGGTTAATGGCATATTACGGTTAAAAGAATTTCGGATAAAAGAGACTCCACTGTACATAGCTAGATAGATAGATATAGATATATATATATCATCATCATCATCAGCCGTTCAGGTCCACTGCAGGACCGGCCTATCCTTACCGAAGCAGGGACGATTACAGCCAATGTATCTCTACCCAGTGGCTTAGGCTGTCTGGTATAGACTGTATGTAGGGTGAGAAGTGCTTGTGAGTGTGATTGTAGTGTTGTAGTGGCTTTGGATGTGTGTAGTCTGTGAACCAAGTGTAATCGGCCCGCCTTAAGCCGACTGGGTGCGACACTGGTTCAACCACAGCACCCCTTGTGTCCGCCAAAGTAGCAAGTGGTTCGATGAACGCTTCCCAAAGTTTTTACAACTCTGGCGCGAGGCGAATCCGCGCTCACCAGCGTGCGAAACGTACACTCTACCATATATATATATATATATATATATATATATATATATATATATATATATATATATATATATTTGTTATGCTCGAGTAATCGTAATAAGACTGACAAACGATGAGTGAGAACATTCCAAGAAAAAAATGTCAAACGTCTATCGTTAAGTAATTACAGTTGCTGATGACAATTAGTTCCGTAAAAGATACAGTTTTCACCCATTAGCCAGTCAGTGAATGATGCCCCATAAGGAATTAGTTTTCTTTTAATCGATGTTAATATAGCAATTTTTCCTAACAGTATCCTCATATATCAGTTTCCAAATTTATACCCTTTTCCCCCCGAGACATTCTGTATATGTCTGGTGCTGGAGAGGGACACCTTCACGCCGTGGCACGATGACCAGGTGGTGTAGATGCCTGGTTATACAAGTATCCCTCAATTACCTCACTATCCTCCCTACAGGAGTTGGTGACCAGAAGAAGCAGGACAGCTTCGCCCTGTGATCCAATGGGTTCAAGTACAAATGAACCTGGGCAACAAGCTGCCATTACTGCTGCCAATGTATTTACCTTCACAGACATCTGTTGTCCATCTGTCTCTGATCACGTACTTGTAATAACGTGTGTTAATATCTGTAATCTACATATTTATATCACCATCTGAATGAATTTCCTTTTTTGTCTGTTTTTTCTAACTTCGCATGCCTGTCCACACGTGTGAACAGACACGTACAGTACACCCGAAAGCACTAATCTCTCCCCCCTGGTAGCCGGAGTCGCGGCCAGTGAGCGACCAAGCAATCGAACACCCCACAACTACCGCCCCTCCCCCAACTTCGTGAAAGCTTTGGTGGATAGATGTGGAACGGCTAAAGGTGGTGATGTTATAGTGTGTCATGATAATTTTTATACACAATCAGAACCAGTAGGGATAAGAATATAAAGGCATTTAATGTGTAATACTGTGCAGTTATCCACAACATATGAGAAAGGCACGACAATGAAAGAAGATCTACGATGTTTAATGTGAAATTGTCTATATACTTACATACTATAGTATAATGTTACAAATAAGTATAGTATAGTGAACAGCACCTGATGAAAGATATGATGCCGTTTCTCATACATTCTCGCTCCCACCCCCACCATTCTTCTCTCAGGGATGCTGTCTCCACCAAATGCCTCTCGTTCCCTCTGGTAGGCCACTCCCACCATTGTTAACCAACATAAACAAAGATAATAACGAAAAGTCAGTTCTTGATCATATTGATATTATCATACGCCTTTGTATTAAACACCAACAAATCAATAACATACAATACTCCGGTATACATGCCAACTATTTCATCCTGATGTAAGGTGTTACATGACAAACGAACTGCAGGTTGGACCATGTGTTACAAGGACATACGTTTGTTTATCGTTAATACGGGTTGTGTAGTTTTGGAAGTTCATTAATTCCTATGAACATGACAATTTAAGCCTTAGATTCTAATCACGTAAGGTTTATGTTCCTGTCATTACTGGATGAAGGAAATGAATCAGGGATCGGTTCTCACGAACCACAAGCTCTCTGCTTTAACGAAAATATACCGACATCTTGGCACAACAGTGACACAGTGTCATTATGTATACGACTGACCCACATCCAGTCGTATAAATAATGACATTGTGTCACTGTTGTGACAAGAGGTCGGAATATTTTCGTTCAAACAGGGAGTTTGTGGTTCGTCAGAGCCGATCCCAGATTCTTTTCGTTCATCTAATAATGACAGGAACATAATCCTTCCGTTTAGATAATGTAAGGCTTAAATTGCCTCCCTCATATCAATTAATGGACGTCCAAAACCACACAACCTGTGTTAACGTATGTCCTTGTAACACTAGGTTCAACTTGCAATGCGTATGTCACGTAACATCTTACAACAGGAAGAAATGGTTGGCAGGTATACCGGAGTATTGTGTTATTTATTTGTTGGTGTTTCATGCAGAGGTGTATGATAAAATATGATCAACACCTGACGGATTATATCATCATTATCTCCGTTTATGTTGGTTAACAATAGGTCGGAGTGGGGGACGATAGGGTATGAGAGGCTTTAGGTGGAGACAACAGCCCAGATTGAAGGGTGGTGGAGGTGGGAGTGAGAATGTATAGTGGAGGTGGGAGTGAGAATTTATGAGAAAAGACATCATATTTCAACAGATACTGTTCACTATACTATACTTATTTGTTACAGTATAATAGAGGACGTAAGTATACAGACAATTTCACACACAACATCGTAGGTCATCTTTCATTTTCGGTCTTTTCTCATATGTTGTGGATAACTGCACAGTATTACACATTAAATGCCTTTATATTCTTATCCCTACTGGTTCTGGTTGTGTATATAAACGATCACGACACACTATAACATCACCACCTTTAGCCGTTCCATATCTATCCACCAAAGCTTTCACAAAGTTGGGGGAGGGGCGGTAGTTGTGGGGTGTTCGATCGCCTGGTCGCTCACTGGCCGCGACTCCGGCTACCAGGAGGGAGAGATTAGTGCTTTCGGGTGTACATCCAAAATTTCACACACGCATGCATGTGTAAACATACTGTATACACACGTATGCACACACATATGTGTGCACATAAATTATGCACTCACACATACAGTCGTGGCCATTAAATAATCACCTATACTCCTATACCCCGTGCCTCAGGCTGACTCTCTTACGCGCGGCAAGTCACACTGGGGTAAGAGGGGCTGAGAGGGAGGGGCCAGAGAGAGAAGGACAGGCGGGTGGGGGGACGAGCGATGGTGCTGGGGTGGTGTGAGGGAGGGGGAGGAGGGAGGGTAGGTAGGGGAGGGAGAATGAAATGTGAAGTTGTGGCCACATAATTTGTCAATGTTCTTTCATTCAGAGCATCATATGGAGGAGTTACTATTCGGTAGATAAAGTTGCATTACGCCTTGAATAGCGGCGTCAGGTAACATGCTTTAGACAGGTGGTGATATCAAGGACTGGCTCGTGAGAGAAGTATACTGACGTGACAGATCAAATATTAGTGCTGAGCCATCGAGATTGAGTTGGGCCCAGATTGTCAACACGTGGATAAGGCGACCAGTGTCCCGCCTTTAGGCGGGACAGTCTCGTTTTTTTTTTTTTTTTCACGCTTTTTTAATTGCGAATAAAATGTCCTGCTTTTTTTTTGTGCAAATTATCTAAAATATCCCGCTTTTAGAAAATTACTGTTACATTAGATATAACATGACCTTTTTGAAATTATGATGAATTAGTAAAATTATGCCTAATCCAAACCAAATGAAATACCGAATTGTTATTATAAAATCTGTAATACCAACTGGTAAATATGGTCGGCCTATTCACCGTACCGTACTGTACTGTATATTGGTCATTGGAGTTCATTTGAGACATTAGTGTTTAATTAGCAGCCTCAGGGTGAGGTGTTCCGTAGCAGCATATATATATATATATATACACACACACACACACACAGGACACGGGCCCGCCTCCTCCAGCACACCAAAGACGAGTGGGAGCTGTTCAGACGAAACTAGCAAACAATCAACAACATTGTTTCCCGGGTGCCGCGAAGTCTGCATGAGGTTTTAAAGGCAGGAGGCCACTGGACTACTTACTAAGGCGTTCCTGGTTGCTTTGGCTTGACCAGTGTCGGTAAACATTGACACAGATACATTTTGGGAGTTTGGATAGGATTTTGTTTCATTTTCCCTCTAACAGGTAATGAGAGATACCGTTATCATATCCACCCATGAGCACAGACATCAAATTTACTTACATTTTATGTACATTTATTTTAAATAGCCCTTTCATATAGAGATGTCATTAAATAATTACTGAATTTACATGATGGTGACTATATAGAGGGAGTGTATACCGCGAGGGTGATCATATTTGCTGTGGACACAGCCATGTCAAAGGTTGCATATAATATTTAGTTTCAAAAATTAATTGCACGTAAGGGTAGAGAACGTTTCTTACACAAACATTACGGAAGTCAAAGCCATCCAGATTCAATTCTGCATCTGAAGTCAAAATACACGGATAAACACAAATATCTGGCTCCACACGAATGTTTGATGTCACATCAGTGTATTTCTCTCACGAGCCAGTCCTTGATATTAACACCTATCTAAAGCTTGTTATCTGACGCCACTATACAAAGTGTAATGCAGCTTTATCTACGGAATAGTAACTCCTTTATATGATGCCCCGAATGAAAGAAAATAGACAAATTATGTGTCAACAACTTCGCATTTCATTCTCCCTTCCCTCCCTCACTCCACCCCACCCACCTTCCCTTCTCTTTCTGGCCCCTCCCTCTCAGCCCCTCTTACTCCAGTGTTACTTGCCGCGCTTAAAGCAGCCAGCCTGAGGTACGGGTTACAGGATGATAGGTGATTATTTATGGCCACGACTGTACATCTCAATATAAATGTGTACGAGTATACAGATTTATACAGTAGATGTATAATTTTTATGTATTAATGTATGTACAAGTATGTACATATTTGTACATACATTAAAATAAATACAGTCATCGAGGGAAAAAGATGGAAGAGAAAAGGACACTAGGAGAAGGATGAAGGGAGGCAGAGTGGAGGAAAGGGAAAGATGGGAATGGTGGAAGAGGAATATAATAGAACAGACGGATGGAAGGAAGAATAAGAGAATGGTTAGCAAGAGGGAAAGAGAAGGGAAGAGAAAAGGAAGGAGGAGGAGAAAGAGGAAGATTTCGAGAGGTATTTTATAAAATATGGGGTGATATCTGCTGCTGCTTCTCTCTCTCTCTCACACACACACACACACACACACACACACACACACACACACAAACACATAACATTAAAGGTGAAACAGCATTAAAGTAACTGAGGTAGAACCAGTGAAACTACAGTAACACACACACACACACACACACACACACACACACACACACACCATCACAAGTAGAACTAATTGCAGTAGAGATCAACACATCTGAAGGGAAAGTAATTGTAGCCAATTTGTACATGCCACCCAGATCAAACACATGGGAAAGAGATGAATATGAGGACCTGGCAGAGAGTACAATTCAGAGTTTAAGATCATTACTACATAAAATGGAAGAGAAATCGGAAAGAATTATACTAACTGGGGATTTTAATACTAATATAAATTGGAATAATCTAGATATAATAAGCCAAGAAAGCTGTTGGGACCAAAAGCTCCTGGATCTCGTGCAAGAGTTTTTCCTAACGCAACATGTGAGGGAAACCACCAGAAAAAGAGGACTTGATGTACCTTCAGTGCTAGATCTAATATTTACTAGGCAAGAAAATTATATTGACAGTTTAATATATCACCCTCCACTCTGCAAAAGCGATCATGCAGTACTAAAGTATAACTTCAGGATAGCATATGACATAGTTAACAGCAATGAAAGTTACAAAAAGAGCCTAAACTATAAAAAAGGGAAATTATCAAGACCTAAAGAAGTATTTCTTAGAAGCTGATTGGGAAAATGAGCTTAGAGGACAAGATTTAAATGCTGTAAAAAATTTTGTGATTTTTATGAAATAGGAGTCCAGAAGTACATCCCACAGCACAAAGAAGCAGATAAGAAAATACAAAAATGATTCAATACAGAATGTAAAAAATCAAAAGAAAGAAGAGATTTGTTGTGGAATAGATACAGAAGACACAATATTGAAAGGGCGTATAATAATTACAAACAGGCAAGAAACGATTATACAAGAATAAGGAGGGAAGCCCAAAAACAGTTTGAGGAGGATATAATAAATAAAAGTAGTCATCAACCAAAGCTGTTTTACAGCTACATCAGAAGCAAAACCAAAGTAAAAGATATAATACAATCCATTACGGACGAGGGAATCACTTATACACAAGAGAAAGATATTTGTGAAGCACTAAATAAGAATTTCCAATTAGTTTTTATAGAAGAAAAAAAATTTGAGAGGGACTATGTGGAACAAGCATGTCCACACATACTACCAGATATACAAATAGCAGAAAAAGTAATACAGGATGAGTTAAGCAGATTAGACAGAGGAAAAGCAAGTGGTCCTGATGAAATTTCATGTTGGGTACTTCGAGAATGTGCAAAGGAGTTAAGTAAACCATTATTATTTTTAATTTTCAAGAAATCTTTGAGTCAAGGTAAACTACCTGATATTTGGAAAAAAGCAAATATTGTCCCCTTATTCAAGAAAGGAAATAGACAGAATCCACTCAGCTACCGACCAGTATCACTGACATGTGTTGTAAGCAAGGTATTAGAAAAGCTTATAAGAAAAGCTTGGGTAAATCATCTAGAAGAACACAGTATGATAACAGAAAGACAGTTTGGTTTCAGAAAAGGAAAATCATGTGTTACTAATCTGTTGAGCTACTATGACAGAGTAACAAACACCATACAGGAAAGAGAAGGATGGGTGGACAGTATCTATTTAGATTTCAAGAAAGCTTTTGAAACAGTACCACACCAAAGACTTTTATGGAAACTGTACCATCAAGGAGGAATTCCAGGCAAACTGTTTTGTTGGATCGAAGACTTTCTCATAAAAAGAGAAATGAGAACAGTACAAAGAGGAAACTACTCATCATGGAAAGAAGTGACTAGTGGAGTACCACAGGGTTCAGTGCTGGCACCAATCATGTTTTTAGTGTATGTAAATGATATAAACAGTAACACTGAAAATGAGAGCTATCTGAATATGTTTGCAGATGATGCAAAAATACAAAGGAGAATTACTAACACAGACTCTTGTAAAGAGCTACAACAAGAATTAAATAAACTTCATGAATGGAGTAGTACATGGCAAATGGAATTCAATGTGGACAACTGTCATGTAATCAAGTTTGGTAAAAGTGGAAAAAGACATGATTAGGATTATAAGTTAGGAAATAAAGCCCTATACACATCAGAAAGAGAGAAAGACCTAGGTGTGATTATCAATAACAGACTATCTCCGGCTGACCACATCAGCGAGAAGGTACGGAACATGTATATACTGCTTGCAAATATGAGAATAGCATTCACATACATAAATGAAGACATGCTAAGAAGGATAATAACATCATTCATTAGACCAACCCTGGAATATGCATCAGTAGTCTGGAGTCCTCATCTCAAAAAACACATAGACAAGATTGAAAAAGTTCAAAGGGCCGCTACAAGATGGATACCAAGCTTAAGGGACCTAAGCTACGAAGAAAGACTAAATAAACTGAATCTACCAACACTACAGGAGAGAAGGAAAAGAGGTGACATGATAATGCTTTATAAGTGCATATCAGGGAAGGAGAAAATAGACATAAATGATTACTTAACATATGGAGAAGCATCAGCAAGAGAACACTGCAAAAAACTGCATAAGAAGAGAGGTGATAAAGACGTAAGGAAATTCAGTTTCCCAAACAGAGCAATTGATCAATGGAATGCACTACCGAATGAAATAGTGTGTGCCAAAACAATTCACAAATTTAAGGATATGTACGATAAATATGGTTTAAGACACGGGACAGTACGAGCTTGACTCATTCCTGTAAAGATACAATTAGGTAAAAACAATTAGGTAAGAACACACACACACACACACACACATACACACATTTTCTGTCTATTATATCCAGTTTACCAGGCTCTTATTTATGCTGAAGGGTTAGATATGATTTTCTGTAACCCCATTACAATGATGATCTCTTAGGTTGGATAAAATTGCTTGGTACTGGCAAGAACGTTATAACAACATGTCTTAGGGATCAAGGAGGTAAGCAATTCAGTTTTTTTTTTTTTTCCTTTCATTACAAAAATATACTATTTTCTTTAAGTCAAATAGCCCCATAGTGGTCAAGCGGTTAATGAAGGCTATAAATCCATCCACTCTCCCCTTTAAGCTGGAGTAAAATCGCCTGAAGGTAACAAGGATACGCTAACCAAGATGTTCCCATGCTCGGGAGGCTAAAGGAAATGGAGCGGTTGGCTTACAGTGAATGCCGTTTTTGTCTATGTACTTATTAAAACTTCTGTTTCTATGTGTACGTAAAGATCATTTGAGTGTATGTATACATCTGTCCTGTCGGGATAGTTCTCCTCTGTCAGTTTATATTTGTATCTTCACTGCGTTCGTCCATCTGTATGTTTGTGGCTATACGAGTATACTGAATTCATATATGTTTGTGCTCTCTCACTCTCTGGATATCTGTCTGTCTGTCTTTCTCTCTGTCACTTTATATATATATAAATAGATAGGTAGATAGATAGAATACAATAGATAGATAGATAGATAGATATTTATTGGGTGTTGCTCAAATATGGTAATAAGATTGACAAATGATGGGTGAGAAAATTCCAATATAAAATTATGTCAAACGTCAAACGCTAAGGAGTTATAGTTACTGATGACCACTGGTTCAATAAAGGATACGGTTTTTGCCCATTAGAATGTCAATAAATGTTGCTCCGAAACGAAAGATTTTTAGATCGATGTAAATATAACAATGTTTATTAGCATTCTCCTCCTGCACTGTACCAGTTTCCAAATTTATATGGATAGGTGTGCTGTGGAATGCCTGAAGGGTGGTGGAGTGACTATTGTTGACTGGTTAGTAAGATTGTTGAATGTGTGCTTTGTGAAAGGTATGGTGCCAATTGACTGGACAAGTGTTTGTGTGGTCCCACTGTATAAAGGCAAGGGTGATAAGTATGAATATACTAGCTTTAGGGGTATAAGTCTGTTGAGTGTTGTAGGTAAGGTGTATGGTAGAGTGTTAATTATGAGAGGTAGAGAGGGTACAGAGGGAGTGATTGGTGATGAGCAGTGTGGCTTTAGGAGAGGGAGGGGATGCGTCGATCAGGTGTTCGCTGTGAGAAAAGTGTGTGAAAAGTATTTGGCGAAAGGCAAGGATGTGTTTTTGGCTTGATGGTAGGTTACTAAAAGGGGTGAAAAGTTTTTATGTAAATAGTACAGCGTGTGTAAGAGTGGGAAATGCTGTGAGTGATTGGTTTCCCGTGAGAGTGGGGCTGCGACAGGGATGTGTGATGTCGCCTTGGTTGTTTAATATTTACATTGATGGTGTTGTAAGGGAGGTGAATGCAAGAGTTTTAGGTGGAGGTCTGAGTCTGGTGAATGTTGATGGTAGAGAGTGGAATCTGAAGCAGCTACTGTCTGCAGATGTTACTGCACTGGTGGCTGATTCAGAGGAGAGATTGAAACAGTTGGTAGAGGAGTTTGGCAGGGTGTGTGATGGGAGGAAATTGAAAGTAAATGAGAATAAGAGTAAAGTGATGAAGTGTACGAGGTTGGTAGATGGTAGGGGGATGAATATAGTTTTGAATGGTGAGTTGCTTGAGGAGGTAGAGTGTTTTAAATATTTAGGGTCACATGTTGCTGTGAATGGAAGAATAGATGCAGAAGTGAAGTTTAGAATGAATAAAGTACGTAAGGTGCTGGGAGGAATGAAGAAAGTGTTTAGATGTCGTTCGCTTAGAATGGATATAAAGAGAAGGCTGTATGAGGGTGCAGTGGTACCGACTGCGTTATCTCGGTCTGAAAAATGGAATATGGGTGTAGCAGAGAGGAAAAGTTTGAATATAATGGAGATGAGGTGTCTGAGGAGTATGTGTAGAGTGACGTGTATGGATCGAGTGCGAAATGATGAAGTGCGAAGAACTGGAGTTGTTCGGGAGATGGCTGGTAGAGTTGAGCAGAGGACGTTGCGATGGTTTGGGCATTTGGTGAAAATGGATAATGAGCAATTGGTGGAAAAGATAACTAGATCTGACGTGAGAGGTGTAAGGCTGAGAGGGAGACCACGAATAGGGTGGATGGACAGTGTGAAGAGAGCGCTAGATGCGAGAGGGATGTCTGTTGAGCAAAGAAGAGTGGCTGTGCGTGATAGAAATAAATGGAGAGAAATTGTGAATGAATAAATGATGACGCAGCCCTGAGGGGATATTCTCCCGCATTTGGGCTGATCAGCTAGTCAGTTCAGGTGCGGGTAAGGGGATGGTTCTATTATAATGTGGCAGGGGTAAACCAGCTCTGCTGTCAGGCCCTGCTGCGGATGTCGCTGATTGCACTGCAGAGTTGACCCTTGTGAGGTGTGGTGCAGTGTAGATCTGTCCCTTCTCCCCTTTGGGGCTAAGATACGAATGAATGTGTTTGAATTGATGAGTAAATGGGGGGGGGTGTCGTCCTATCTCGGCTACCTCCCTTTCCTTGGGGAATGCAGCCTAGGTATATAGATAGATAGATAGATACTCTCTCCTCCCTGGGCCACGCTGTATATGTCTGGTGCTGGAGAGGGACACCTTTACGCCGTGGCACGATGACCGGGTGATGTAGATGCCTGGTTATACAAGTATCCTATAATCACCTCACTATCCTCCTATAGGAGTTGGTGACCTGCATAAGCAGGACAGCTCTGGCCTGCAGTCCACTGGGTTCAAGTTCAGATGAACCTGGGGTACAAGCTGCCAGTACTGCTTCCAATGTACTTATCTTCAGAGACATCTGTTGTCCGTCTGTTTCTGATCACCTACTTATAATAACGTGTGTTTATATCTGTTATCTATTATTTCACTATCTGAATGTGTTTGCTTGTGTGTCCTTCTAACTTCGCATACCTGTCCACACGTGCTTGCAGACACTTATGCAAAAATAACCATATGCATACATATGTAAACACACACACACACACACACACACACACACACACACACACACACACACACACACACAAATGCGGACACACACAAATTATGCACTCACACATACAGTTCATCTCGGTATAAATGTGTACGTGTATGCATGTGTATTTATGTATGTACGATGGAGTTTATATTTACTGTATCTATGTATGTATGTATGTATGTACAAGTATGTACATATTTGTACATACATGCAAAAAAAGGACAATCGTAGAGGGAAAGAGAAGAGAGAGAAAAAGACACGAGGAGAAGGATGAAGGGACACAGGCTGAAGGAAAGAGATAGAAAGAAGAAAGATGGGAATGGTTGAAGAGGAATATAATAGAATAGTCAGATGGAAGGACGAATGACAGGATGGTTAGCAAGAGGAAAAGGGAAGGAATGAGAAAAAGAAGGAGGCGAAGGAGGAAGACTTCCAGCGGTATTTGATAATATATGGGGTGTTATCTGTTGCTGATTCTCTCTCTCTCTCTCTCTCTGACATATATATATATATAAAACACTAGAAAGGGTAACCGGGGTTGCCCGCGCCAAAAAGGCGAACAATCTACTCATGTCTTTTGCTCTAGCTCAATCTTTCTTCCTACTCCAGAAAGACCATGTACTGTACCTCTGATGCATTTGAAGTGGGATTGTAAGAGGTCCAGGAACTTCCTATTTCAGGTTTCGCACTCTAACACACACAACTTTTGAGCACTTGTTTACTATTATCGGTGACCTCAAATGACCTCCGACCGGTGAACTCAAATAACTTCGGAGGTCAACCCCACATAGCCTATGTCCGAACTGTAGGTCATGTGAGTCTCCATGCCAAAACTGGGCTGCAGAAACACCCGGCGCTGCCCGGGCCAAAAGAGCGAACACTATCAGTAACCTCAAATGACCCAGATCTGAATTTTAACCCACCTAAAACCATTCTTGGATCATCCTGATTTAGAATATAAATATATGGGTCTGGGGGTTTATGACCCCTGGTTTGGGGGTGACTGAAGAACAAAGAAACAAACAAACAACGCATAGCTTTCATTCACGGTTTAGAGAGAGAGAGAGAGAGATTAAAGATGACATAGCTTTAAGTTAACTGAAGCAGGATCAGTTAAACACACACACACACACACACACACACAAACACACACATTTTCTGACTATTATATCCAGTTTACCAGACTCTTATTTATGCTGAAGGGTTAGATATGGCTTTCTGTAACCCTATTACAATGACGATCTCTTAGGTTGGATAAAATTGCTTGGTACTGGCAAGAGCATTATAAAAACATGTCTTAGGGGTGAAAGGGGGTAATCAATTCAGTTTCTTTTTTTTTTCCTTTCAGTAAAAATATATACAACTTATCAAGTCAAGTAGTCCCATACTAGTCAAGCGGTTAACGAAGGATTTATCAATCCCTCCACTCTCTCTCATAACCTGAAGTAACATCGCCTGAAGGTAACAATTATATGCTTACCAGGATGTCCCAATGTTCGGTAGTCTAAAGGTAATGGAGCGGTTGGCTTACAGTGAATGCCGTTGTTGTCTATGTACTTATCGAAGCTTCTGTCACTTTGTGTAGGCAAGGATCATTACGAGTATGTATCTGTCTGTCCTGTATGCTGAATTAATACTCTCTCTCTCTCTCTCTCTCTCTGTGAAACTGTTTTCATCTGCATATACATAAATAGATAAATAGATAGATAGATGGATATCAATACATGGGACGTACTCTACGTGAGATTGAAGACTTTATAGTACCTTCGTAGTGATTGATTTCGTCTATTAAACCTTGGTACTCTCTTTTAAGTAATTTGTAAAATATAGTCCTTCCGTAGTTTGAATACAAGATGATAAAACGGTGCTGATACAAAATAAACTCCTAATGATGTAATATATTTCTTGGATTATACATTTTTTTTTAAATAAATAACAGAACAGAGGAAGGAAAAAAAATGAGTAAAAAAAAGAAAATAATCCATACACCAGATTACTGGTGTCCTCTGTTCATAAAATATCTGTAACAGTTAGACTTGAACAGCTGTGGGTTGAAATTCGAAGGGAAACAACTCTGGGGAAGCGAGTTCCAGAGAGATGGAGTTCGTGGAATGAAAGAATTCTGATAGGCAGAAGTTCTGCAATATGGCTGAGTGACATTCCAGTCATCAGCGTTACCAGATGCCCGAGTAGCACGAGGGAAGGCATGGAGAGGTGGCACCATGGACGCAACTTCGTCTGAGCAGTTGCCATAAAAATATCTGTAAAATAATGCAAGGGAGGCAACATTCCTTCTTACTTGCAGGGGAGGTAGTTTATATGTAATGACAGGGTTGTTAATGATTCTAACAGCTTTCTTCTGAATTTTGTCTAGTTGTCTTAATGCAACCTTTCCACAACCATTCCACAAGGGTGAGCAATATTCAAGCTGAGAGCACTCATGACTCTTATGAATTATAGCTAACTGCTCATCGGCGAAGAAGTTACGGACTCTGTACAATAATCCAAGTTTCTTTGAGGTGGTTTTAGCAAGTGATCTGACATGAGAGGTCCAGCTGAGGGCACTATTAAGTGAGATGCCAAGAATTTCAATACTTTTGGAGATGGGAATATTAGTAGCACTGAAGGTAATGTACGAATCTAGCAATATCTGTCTATTAGGAAACTGTATATATTTAGTTTTACTAGCATTAAAAGAGAAAAGGTTGTTTTGTCCCCATTCACTGATTGTAGATAGATCTTAATTTATGGAGATGGCTGTACTGAGTTGAGAGGTGGAGATATTAGACTTTGTAAATGGATGTCTGAGTGTGAATGAACTATGTAGTGTTGAGTCATCTGCATATGAGTGAAAGGAATTGTGGGTGACAGATAAGAGATCATTAATATGAACCAGAAATAGGGTTGGCGCCAGAACTGATCCCTGCGGCACGCCGGCGTTTATTGAGTGGAAATTGGAATATACATCATCTACTTTTACTCTTATTTTCCTGTCACTAAGATATGAAGAAATCAAAGGAACAAAAGACGTTAGTCCATAGCAAGGGAGTTTGGACAGCAGGGAACGGTGCCATACTCTGTTTAAAGCTTTAGAGACATCAAGAGCTACTGCATGAGTTTCCCCAAAAAGATCAATTGATTGATGAATGGTATGAGTTAAGAGATTGAGTATGTCAATGGTGGATCTTTCGTGGCGAAAACCATATTGTCTATCACTAATTAAGTTGTTGGATTCAAGATGTTTAACAATGTGCTTATTAATTAAAGTTTCAAGTACCTTACCAATTGGAGGAGTCAGACGAACTTCCTTTCTTCGGAACTGGGTGGATATTGGCTTCTTTCCATGAATTTGGGAATAAAGAAGTACCTATGCATAGTCTGAATAATTTAGCTAGGACAGAGGCAAGTTCAGGGGAACACTTTTTCAAAACAATTGGCGGAATTCCATCTGGGCCTGGAGCTTTGTTGGTAGGTAAATTGTCTAGGATGGATTTTACGTATCTTGTCTGTATTTTAAGTGGGGCAATTTCGGGAGAATCAAGTTCCAGTACTGGGACATTCTGGCTGGTATCGTCTATGGTAGAGTTTCTGGCAAAGGAACTGGCAAAGATATCTGCTTTCCCACGTGGGTCATTTGTAATGTCGCTATCTGAAGATTTTAGTGGGGGAATGAAAGATGACTTGTTAAAGTTATTATTGAAAGAATTAAGAGTTGACCATAATATTCTATTGTCATTAGGGTTGTTAAGTAGTTTTGATGCTTGTTTTTGAAGAAAGTTTGATTTAGATAGATTTAATACAGCTTTTGCATGATTTCTAGCAATTTTAAATTGGGAGAGTGATTCAGATGTTTTTGATTTTAAGTAAGAATTATATGCTAATGACTTTTGGGCTGTTGCTCTGGCACAATTGGCATCAAACCATTTTGGAGAGTTCGATCTTTTAGTGAACTGTTGACTTGGTATGAATAAATTCATAACAGCTAGTATTAAGTCGCAAGTGTGGGACTGGGTAGAATTGGGATCACTAGAGAAGAAAGACTGCCATGGAACATCAGCAAGATAATTTCTAAATCCATCCCAGTCTGCCCTATCAAAGTGCCATCGGGTCACCCTGACAGGTTCAGAACGGGGAGATGTGGGAGGGTTGATTAATGAGGCTTTGATGAGATTGTGGTCAGAGGATACATAAAATACAAGCCTGCTACAAGGACTATAACCAATCCAGATCTCCCTTGTTCCGGGCCACGCACTGCAGAGGCGCATTCCTGCAAATGGCAAGGGATTTTCTAGTTTACGAGGTAATCCTGAGTGAATGAGTGTGTAGCCCATATCATTGTGCGGGACGTTCATTAGTTCTCCATCTTTCATGTTTTTTTTTTTCTATTTTCTTCCCTTCTGAACCCTATGTTATCCATTTCTTTGCGAGGGAAAATAATGATCATAATGATGATAATGTAATACTGCATTTTAAAGGTTGAAAAATCTGCACTCATACGCACAGAACAGATGTTTGCCATCTTTTTCTATAGATGATTATCACTGACGTCATAAACTTCGATGCCCTGCTGTTGAGGTGGGAGAGTGACCTAACAGTGAAACGACAATGCACAGAGTCTCATAAAAAATTCTTTTCTTGTCGGAAGTTACAAAAGACATCGAAAATTCAGATCATAACTGCTTTAATCGTGCTAGAAGAGTGAGAGAAGAGTTCTGGACAAATGTGGAAGTGTGCATGGAAAAGTTTGGAAGGAATGAGAGAGTGTTTTTGATTGGTGATATGAATGGTAAAGTTGGTAATGTGAAGGTGGATGGAATAGCTGGTGAGTGGGGTGTGCCTGCCGAGATAGATGAGAATGGGAGTGCGTTAGTGGACATTTGTGCTGGGAGGGGGTTGGTGATAGCCAATACCCTCTTCAGGCATAAAATGATCCACAGGTATACATGGCGAGTGATGAGAAGGGTGGGTGGTGAACTGAATGAAAGGAAGGCAATGATTGATTATGTGTGTGTGGATGAAAGGATGCGAAGATGTGTAAAGGATGCAAGAGTGTATAGAGGTTGGGGGAGTGGACTTTCTGACCACTACTTGGTGGTGGCCAGAATTAGGATGCAAGTAAGATGGAGGAATAGAAGAAGGGAAAGACGAGAGGAAGGAGTAGTTGCAAGGAGAATGGAAAAGTTACAAGAGGATGAGAAAAAGGCAGAGTATAAGAGAGAAGTGGAGGAACGATTGGGCAAATATGAATTGGAGCAGATGGGAGACGTGGAAGGTGTGTGTAAGATATTTACAGAAGAAATGTGTGCAGCATGTGATGTGGTGTGTGGAAGGAAGAGAAGACGGAGGGGGGTGCAAGGAACAGCGTGGTGGACTGAAGAGGTGAAACAGGCTGTGGCACAAAAGAAGAAAGCATACAATGAATGGATGAGAAATAGGGGCGTGGAAGAAGTTGAGAGGCGGAAGAGAGAGTCATATGTGGAAAGGAAGAGAGAGGTGAAAAGATTAGTAAGAGAGAGTAAGAAGAGAGTGGATGAGGAATTTGGAAGGAATCTGAGTGTAAAGTGGAGGGACTGTAAGAAAATGTTCTGGAGAGAAGTGAAAAGAGTAAGACAGGGTGGAAGAGAAGTTAGCAGGGGAGTGAAAGATAAAAATGGTAGATTACTAGTGGAGAAGGGAGAAAAAGTGAGCAGATGGAGAGAACACTTTAAGGAATTGTTGAACGTAGAGGATGGAAGTAATGCGAGTATAAGTGGCTGGGGAATGGCTGGGAGAAGGAGGGCGGTGAGAAGACAGGAAGAAATTAAGAAAGTTAAATCGGGGAAAGCCCCAGGAATTGATGGAGTGTGTGGTGAAATGCTGAAGCATGGGGGAGACATAGTAGTAGAATGGATGTGGAAGATGTGCAGATTGGCCTGGGAGGAAGGTAGAGTCCCGGAGGATTGGAAATCAGGTATAATTATTCCCTTGTACAAAGGAAAAGGGGAAAAAGAAGTGTGTGGTAATCATAGGGGCATTTGTCTTCTTAGTATAATAGGAAAAGTGTATGGTAGGATACTTATAGACAGAGTTAGAGAAAGAACAGAGAAATTAGTTGGAGAAGAACAGGGAGGCTTTAGGAAGGGAAGAGGTTGTGTAGATCTGATATTCATTCTTAGATCTTTAGTGGAAAAGTTTCTAGAGAAGGGAAAGAAGTTGTATGCGGTTTTCATGGATTTGGAGAAAGCATATGACAGGGTGGATAGACAAGGATTGTGGAAAGTGTTAAGAATATATGGAGTAGATGGGAAGTTGTTGAATTCTGTGAAGAGTATGTACGATGGTGCGAAGGCTGCAGTGCGTGTGGATGGTGAACTAAGTGAATTTTTCTCTTTGAAAGTTGGTTTGAAACAAGGATGTGGCATGTCTCCATGGTTTTTCAATCTGTACATGGATGGGGTAATAAAAGAGGTACAAGGTAGGGTAGTGGATGTTGGAGTGGCCCTGGTGAGAGAGGATAGTGTTTGGAAACTCCCTGTACTGTTGTTTGCAGATGATACTGTGTTGTTGAGTGAAGACGAAGGGGAGCTGCAAGGCTTGGTGGATGAGTTTGGGAGAGTGTGTAAGAAACGGAACCTAAAGGTGAATGTAGGGAAGAGTAAAGTGATGGTCTTTGAGAGAGGTGAAGTTAGTGAATGTACAGCGAGGTTGGATGGTGAGGAATTGGAAAATGTGAGTACGTTTAAGTACTTGGGTAGTGTGATGAGTAAGGATGGAGGTTTGGAGGGTGAAGTGCTTGAAAGGGTACAGCAGGGAAGAAAGGTTACTGGTTCTTTGAAAGCAGTGATAAGAAACAGGGAAGTGAGCATGGAAGTGAAAAAGTTACTACATGACAGTATTGTGATACCAACTCTAACGTACGGAAGTGAAGCTTGGACATTGTTGGAAGGACACAAGTCAAGAGTGAGAGCAGTGGAAATGAGTTATTTAAGAGGAGCCTGTGGAGTCACGTGGAGAGACAGGCTGACGAATGAAGATATAAAGGAGCGTTGTGGTGTTGATGTGGATGTGATAGGAAGCGTTATGAGGAACACACTGAGGTGGTTTGGCCATGTGGAGAAGATGGAGGGTGAAAGACTGACGAAGAGAGTGTATGTGAGTGAGGTGGAGGGGGGAAGAGGGAGGGGGAGGCCGAGGATGAGATGGAGGGATGGGGTGGAGAGGTATATGAGAGAGGGAGGGTGTGAGTTGGGAGCAGGGCAGTGAAATGGCGAGGGACAGGGCGACTTGGAGGCGATTTGTTTGTGGCCACCCCAAACGAGATTGAGGCGTCTGGCAATAGATAGATAGATAGAACGATATACAGTCCTAAGGGAAAGGTCACTGTGCACTGAACATTAATATAATCGTTGGAAGTCAGTATGGGGCGAGCAGTTATCCGGTGTCCCTAACAAGACATTGCATTTTGTCAGGTCTTACTACCGCGCCCAAACACTGCCGCAGGCATCAATTTACTAACACTTGGAAACCTACTGCGGGTGGGATCGAGAAGGGCAGTCAGAGCAGTTGGGTCTAATGGGAAGTTTGTATTTTTGTGACAGCAAGGTAGGTTAATCCTTAGTAACAGTTTTTATGTAACGGCCTCTTGCTTAAGTAATATTCTGTATGTTCCACGTAGGGAACTACGTGAGACGAAAATATTAGCTACTTGGACATGAACGTCCGAGTAGCTAATATCCATGTAGTTTCATCCATGTAGTTTCCTAAGTTATCGTTCGTTTCCACACAGTTCATTCAGTTGTGCAGCTTCCACACATTCAGAATGACGCAGCATACAGTCAGGTCAGTACGCAACAATGTCCAATGGCTTGTGATTCACGATGACCATGTAACAGAGGCAACGCCACCTCTCAAGATGATGGTCCCAACCTTTTTGTGCGAGGACTGCCACGCTATGCAAAGCAACAATCACAGAAGAATACTACTGGACAAAAAAAAAAAAAAAAAAAAAATCTATGCACAGGACACAAATAGGCTGATAAGATTGCGAAACCATGCAGATTTCTCCCACTGACATAATGATTCACCTAAGCAAGCCATAGATGTCTCCATTCGTATCTCCGTTGTAAAGTTACTTTCCCCAAATCTGGGGCTTATCTTCGTCAATAAGCACATTTCTATGTATCCTGCCTGTTATGACAGTCGTGGACATGGTAACAATTAACTGTCTGTCTCTCTGTCCGTATCTTAATCAGTGTATCTATATCTGTCTGACTTGATCAATGTATCCATCTGTCTTTCTCTATCTGTCTTACTGTCTCAGTCCATCTATTCATCTAACTATCCACAGTGAGAATGAAAGAGAATTCCAAGGCACTAGATTCCAGCTTCTGCATTTCCAGCAACATGGCCCATATCTGGTTTCCTGACGTCGTGTGAAAATCTCTTTTGTCCATGATGCAAAAGATGGTAAACATTTGTGATAACCAAAGTCTCGATGATTTCGGAATATTTTGCTGCAAAGATTGATGTTCATCGGCAACAATAAATTCTTTCCCATTGCACACAGTTTGTTTTATTCATTTCCTCTCACTGGTTTTTCGTCTCTTTTCAATTTTCCTCTGTGCTCTTGCTTCGGCTCAGACTATCCTTCGCTTTCACCCTCTCGCCTTCTCCCCGGGCACCCCTCCGCTCCC
Organism: Coenobita brevimanus; assembly: GCF_032717465.1. Taxonomy (NCBI): domain Eukaryota; kingdom Metazoa; phylum Arthropoda; class Malacostraca; order Decapoda; family Coenobitidae; genus Coenobita; species Coenobita brevimanus. The sequence goes on from NC_137009.1 coordinate 28,798,060, forward strand.
CCATTCCCGCACTCAACCTTTTTGCTCCATCCCTTTCTTCCTGTCCAATTCTTTTCAACTTTATTCTTCTTCCCATTCGTTATTGGTGCCCTTACCCCTTTCCTTCACTCAGCTTTCTCAGTCCCCACAATTCCCACACAATTCAATCTCACCCTCCATTCTATTCACCATTCTGTCCTCACCTATCACACTGCCATTCCCGACCATTCCTTTACCCCTACTCACCCATCTCCTCTCCCCTACCCTCACCCCCTAACTCCTTCCCCGCCGCCCCTAACCAAGTCGTTCGACCTACCCCAGTACCCTACTCAATCCTCTTTCCTCTATCCCCAACCGCCACTCACAACCCTCTGCTCCCAACATGACAATGCTTCCCCTTCTCATTTCCTTTTTCCTACCACCCACTCCCTAAATCTCTCTTTCTAAAACACCCATACCCTTACAATTTTTCTACCCGACTACCCATACCCTAACCCTCTCCCTCAACCCTCTCTGCCCAGCCACACGCATTCGGCTGTGTTCCCATCATACCTGGTCACAACACTGTTTTGAAAGTGCTGAGGCAGTCGAATTGAATGTCTCGAATTTACCAGTTGAGGAGTTGTTGTTGCCGATCAAACCCAGCCTGTCTGACTGAGCAGACTCATCAACCGCAGGTACGCATTAGCCTCTGCGGGGCTGTCCCGTACGTTCTTTTACGGTTGACAGCGGCCCGCCAAAACGAGGCCCGGGAAAAAGTGTGGAAATTTGGTTCCTGGATGGATGCCTCATTTGCGCCACTTCACTCAGTTACCATGGGCACCATAGCAGGCTCCACATCACCCTGTTATCTGCTCATATGGTTAGCACCCATCATTGTAAATGGTCTCTTGGGTTACAGGGAACCATTAAGTGAGTCACACTGTGTAGAAAGGAAGAGTTGTCACTCTGTAGAAAGGAAGAGAAGAGTGATAAACAGTGACAGAAAGGAAAGTGAAAAAAAAAAAAAAACAGGAATAGAGGAGACTAGAAAATAGAGATAGAAGTGATAAATGTGAAGGAAGATGTAGTCGGCACAACAACAGATGTGTGATGGTCCCCACCACCTACCACCCCAGCTGAGGAGCAATAGCAAGAACCTTAAACATATAAAAGTGGGCCTTAAATAACACTCCATTGGAAACTTTCCTGGTGGCATTTCGTATGCTGCAAAGACACCTCAGTCTGCTGGTTTGGGCGTGGGTAAGGCAGTGGGAGCAAGAAATCAGTAAATGATGTAGGTTGGAGTTTAATAACGGTGAGTGAGCCGTCTCTGCAGCACATAAGAAGTCAGGTGGAGCGGAAGTTGTACGCTGGTTATGAGCAGCCCTGTATATAGTAGCTTATTCTTTTGAAACCGGTTCATGGTTCCCGCACTGTGGTGGTAACCAAGTTTTATTTGTTAGGTGTCTTTTTTTTCCCTTCTTCCAAACATTTCTTAATTTGGTGTCATTCCTCCAGTTCACCATCAGTTCAGTTCAAACGTGGTACAACTGGTCCTTGTGTAAATACCATCTTTTTTTTTGGGGGGGGGGGAGGGGGAGATGAAGGCCTTTTAAAGACTTGTATGCCATCAACGTACAAATCATACAACCGCACATAATTACTGAAACATAACAGCACGAATCTGGATAGTTTATTAATACTGTAAATGCATGAATGGATGAGGCAAGCAACTCTTTCAGTATATATTGTTACGGAACAGAGAAAGATAATGTACACTTTAAGTGAGAATGCTAAAAATCACTACTGTCCCGTAACGTTCCAGGTTCAAAATAAAGGGTTAGGTAAAATTACAAGTTAAAGTTTAATGCTCAAACTAACAACAAAACATTCAGGACTCATAAGGATAATGTAATGGCAAATAAACAGGTTAAATATATGGTTAACTGCAATAGCCTCTATTAACACGAAATTAGCAAGAGTAAATTTATCTAAGTCAGCCCTGATAAAATGAGATACCAGATAATACTCAGTGAATGCCAGATATATTATTACAGATACAAACTATTATCAAAAATAACTGATGTAAAACCCTACAATAATCACAAAGACCTCGCTAGGCCTAAGAATTAACCTTATGCTACACAGTACAAGAAAAAAATGCAACAACAGTTATACTCAAATTACACACAGCTGCTAGATGTTTGGAGATTTCTTGAGCACTCACAATAATAATAACTGTACAGGGGAGTACAGAGATGTGAACAAAATGAGGAGCAGATCTAAGTGGCAATGATGCAGAGACTGAGCTCATTATATAGGGGCCGGCAGAGCTTGATACAATTTGTAAGAAGGACGCGCAAATGAAGCCATGGGGACAAACAGTTGACAATCCCGCACTGAATAACAGAAAGGACGACTTACTCTACTATAACGGTAGAAGGGGGGGACTGAGGCAGAACACGCTCGTGATCAAACATGCAGCATACTGTGCGTTAAAATTACACAAAGGATGATGAAATCATAGGCTATGTAACACCTCCCCACAAAGAAAAAAAGAAATTTACAAAGGAAATTTCTTATTACTCTAAAACAATCTGTACATGGCATTACAGAACATGCAAATGTCTTTCCTAGTGTTACAAAACATGAGATCTCCCTAGCACGTTCAGTCATAGGTACTTGCCAGTATCCCTTTAACAAATCAAACTTACTTATGTACCTACCCTTTCCGATCTTGTCTATGCAATCTTCCACACGAGGGAGAGGGTAAGTGTCTGTTTTGGTTATCTGATTAACACGTCTGTAGTCAATGCAAAGCCTCTGTGACCCACCTGGCTTAGGGACTAGAGTGACAGGAGAACTCCACTCGCTCTGACAGGGCTCAATCATCTTGTGGTCCAACAGGTAGCCAAGCTCCTTCTGGATGAGAGGAACTTTCACTGGGTTCACACGGTAAGGAGGCAATTTAATTGGCTTTGCGTCTCCAACATCGACATCATGCATCAACACAGTGGTTCTTCCTGGAGTGGCACGGAACACTTGCGGGTACTCCTGCAGTAATGCCGAAAACTCCTGCCTTTCCTTGGGAGGTAGATGAGAAAGCTTAGTCTGGAGATCATTCATGATATCAGGATTCTTCCCCAAACTATCACTCAGGCTCATACTGCATGGGAGAGCTTCACATACAGACTCGGGTGGAACAGCTACAGTGCAGACTGGATTATTTTCGTCCCGCCTGTGATATAACTTTAGCATGTTGATGTGACATGGTTGCTTGCTCTTTCTACGATCTGGTGTGGCGATGACATAGCTGACATCACTGAGTTTCTTCTCCACGAAACAAGGGCCACCAAACTCGGCTTGAAGAGGCTGCCCATGAACTGGCAGCAGAATCAAAACCCAATCTCCTGGCCGAAAGTGGCGCAGCCTGGACCTCCCATCATACCAAGTCTTCATCTCATGAGCAGCCCCTAAACTCTCTCTCGCCAGCTGTAAAGCAGTGGACAGCCGCTCCCCGAACCTCACCACACACTCCAGCAGGTTGACGTCATCTTCCTCCGACAGCCAGCACTCCCTGAGCAACTTAAGGGGTCCCCTCACTTCATGGCCAAACAGTAGTTCAAAAGGTGAGAAGCCCAGTGATTCATTTGGAGATTCTCCCGCGGCAAACACAACGAATGGAAGACCCCTATCCCAGTCTCTCTGATGTTCCAAACAGTATTTCCTGAGCATCGACTTGAGTGTTTGACGATAATCTCTCCAACGCTCCCTGGGTCTGGGGACGGCAAGCTGAAGACGTGATCTGGGTGATGCCCAACTCTTTCAGAGACCGCTTGAAAACGCTTGACACGAAACCACCTCCCCGGTCTGACTGTACCTCCCTGGGCAGACCAAACTTTGTGAAGAACCCTAGCATTTCCTTAACCACGTTCTTTGCTGAGATGTTTCTAAGTGGAATGGCTTCAGGATAACGAGTAGCCATATCAATCAGGGTCAACACATAAGAAAATCCTGAAGAAGTCTTAGGAAGAGGGCCCACAATATCCACCAACACACGGGCGAAAGGCGCCTCAAAAGCAGGAATGGGAACTAGAGGTGCAACCTTTTCGGTCTGATTACACTTTCCCACAACTTGACAGGTGTGACAAGACTTACAATACCAGGAAACATCCCTGAAGATACCTGGCCAGTAGAAGTGTTTCAAAATGCGTGCCACAGTCTTCCTCACTCCAAGGTGTCCTGCCAAACTGGAATCATGAGCCACTCGAATGATATCCTGCCTACAAACACGAGGGATGACAACTTGATGTACAACCTCCCATTCACAGTCGGCTGATGCTGTTGGGGGTCTCCACTTCCTCATAAGTACTCCTGACTTTACATAATAACAAGTAGAAGCACCGGCTGACTCTTCTTCACTGTAAGCAGAGTTAGCTAGACCTTTCAACTCAGGGTCAGCAACCTGCAACTCAACCAACTCTTGACGAGACAAATTATCAACATTACGGGGTACTGCCTCATCTGGTGAGTGGTCCAAATTAGCAAGAATAGTGTCAGCTAGGATAACATCATCATCATCATTATCCTCTAAATCACCAGTAACTTTAGACTTAGCCCTAGTGACAGCACATGCAGGGAACACATCAGGGACATCACAATCCTGGGACGCAGCCACTGGCTCACTAGACAACTGAGGAGCTGGACACACTTGACTTCCACCAATATCATTTCCAAGTAAGAAAGTTACACCTGACATTGGGAGTGTCTCACCCAACCCAACCATAACGGAACCATTAACAAAACCAGACTCTAAATTCACTCTGCACAGAGGGACAGAGAAGTAATTATTCCCTACACCTTGTAAGATTACAGTTTCATCAGAGGAATTAACATTAGAGCCTAGAACACTGGTCAGCATAAGGGATTGGCAAGCACCTGTATCACGATATATTTGAACTGATTACCTGTCATTACTGTCCAGAGGACTGACAAAACCATCAGACTGGAAATTAGCACATGAACTCTTGAGAGTGTCACCCACGTTACTGATCAAAAGAGGAGCTCCATCATGAGAATTTAAGTTACCCCTCAAAGCAAGTTCAGTTAACTCAGTTAAAGAATTCTGGGAACTCTCAAGAGTGGACACTAGACCAATTGACTGAATATTTAAAGACTCCTTTTTGTTCACATCACGCTGTCTCCTGAAACATCTCTCCGTAGTATAACCAAGCTTACTACAATAAGTACATTTACTTTTCTGAAATCTAGAGGTGAAGCTGGTATTTACTTCCTGAGAAACATCATCTTTATTCTCTTTCCTGTTACCTGTACTCTGAGTAGACGCAACGTACTTACTCTCAGCTTTCCCTTTTTCTCTAGAATATCTCTTGTGAGTGAGAACATACTCATCAGCTAAAACTGCAGCATCAGACAAATTATCTATTCTTTTCTCATCAAGATATAGGCTTACATCTTTATAAATACACCTTTTGAAGTCCTCCAGCAAAATCATCTGCTTAAATTTACCAAAATCAGAATCCACATTCTTAGAATTTAACCACTGCTCTAACAGATCTTCTTTGATTTTTGCATACTCAACATGGGATTGCTTATCTTGCTTGTAAGTTGTCCTAAATTTTACTCTATAGGCTTCAGGAACAAGCTCATAGGCCTTAAGAATCAAGCTCTTAACAACATCATAATTATCAGATTGATCCTGAGGCAAAGATGCATAAGTTACTTGAGCTTTACCGGTGAGAACAGTTTGAAGGAGTACTGGCCAATACTTTTTTGGCCAATTAAAACCTGTAGCTACCCTCTCAAACAACTGAAAATACTTTGTTAAATCAGATTAATTAAAAGGAGGGACAAGTTTAACATTTTTAGCCACATCAAAATCATCAGAGCTAGATGATCCAGTTCCACCTTGTTTCATGCGATACTCATGGTCTGCCTGAATCCTAGCAAGTTCAATTTGTGCCTGAGCCTGTACCTGTGCCTCTTGGATACGAGCATTTGCCTGAAATTCAGCCTCCTTAGCTTTTGCCTCCTGCAGGGCTAGCTGTAACTTAGCTAATTCAATCTGCGTTTGCTCATTTGGAGGAGTTACATTAAACAAGCTTTCATTAATCATGTCAACAATTTGATCTTTAGAATGATGAGAGTGAACTGCAATTCCCAATTGTTGAGCAACAAGCTTAAGTTCATTCTTTGTTCTGTTTTCTACATCACACATGTTTGCACATTTGACAAAAAATCTTTAGCTTCATCAAGTGTAGTAATAGTAGACATAATGAATAAGTAACAGTCACAAAATATCAAGCAATATCCTTATGATAATATCCTGAATATCCTGATATGAGGTCGCCAAATTTATGTTACGGAACAGAGAAAGATAATGTACACTTTAAGTGAGAATGCTAAAAATCACTACTGTCCCGTAACGTTCCAGGTTCAAAATAAAGGGTTAGGTAAAATTACAAGTTAAAGTTTAATGCTCAAACTAACAACAAAACATTCAGGACTCATAAGGATAATGTAATGGCAAATAAACAGGTTAAATATATGGTTAACTGCAATAGCCTCTATTAACACAAAATTAGCAAGAGTAAATTTATCTAAGTCAGCCCTGATAAAATGAGATACCAGATAATACTCAGTGAATGCCAGATATATTATTACAGATACAAACTATTAACAAAAATAACTGATATAAAACCCTACAATAATCACAAAGACCTCGCTAGGCCTAAGAATTAACCTTATGCTACACAGTACAAGAAAAAAATGCAACAACAGTTATACTCAAATTATACACAGCTGCTAGATGTTTGGAGATTTCTTGAGCACTCACAATAATAATTACTGTACAGGGGAGGACAGAGATGTGAACAAAATGAGGAGCAGATATAAGTGGCAATGATGCAGAGACTGAGCTCATTATATAGGGGCCGGCAGAACTTGATACAACTTGTAAGAAGGACGCGCAAATGAAGCCATGGGGACAAACAGTTGACAATCCCGCACTGAATAACAGAAAGGACGACTTACTCTACTATAACGGTAGAAGGGGGGGACTGAGGCAGAACACGCTCGTGATCAAACATGCAGCATACTGTGCGTTAAAATTACACAAAGGATGATGAAATCATTGGCTATGTAACAATATATATATGTATATCATTCATTCATTGCCAGACGCCATGTAGGCTATCCCAGGAGCGGGGTGGCCAAGGCTTAGAGTTAATTGTTTTACAGGGAGGGGCACTAATCCTCCACCAACCCTATTTAATACGTAGGGAGCATATATTTATATTGTATACTTATAAAAAAATGGAGAGTAATACTCGAGTTACACCTATCTCCTGCATTATGGTTGTAAACTGGTTTTCTACTGCAATGCATAAGAATCTGAGAAATAACTATAGCAGAAGAAATGGTGATCTAGCTTATCCATTAAACAAGTCCCATGTACCCTGCTGACACTCATCAAAGAAAGCAAACACCTGCAGCTATGTTTCATATCTATGGTTCAAACTCGGCAGGGCAGTGGTAAACATCTTGTGTTTTCGTCCTCTTATCCTCCCACACATGAACTAAACACATTCCAACATGATATCAGTGTAGACGTAATATTCGGTAGGAAAGCAATAGAACACAAACTGCGTACATCTCTAAATCTTCACACTAGATAAAGGTGTTAGTATCTCAGGAAGGAATACAGTATTCAAATACAATCATTAAACTACTGGCGGCAAGTACAATTCATTTCTGTTTTTATATACAATATTCTTTCCTCAGATATAAAATAGCAAAATTTGGTGGAAGAAAATATTAATTATGCAATTACATACACCTAAACACTTTGGCCAGGTCATAAAAATTAAAGTGCTAAAAGTTAGCATGCAGCACTTGCATAAAATCTTACCCAGTATCACAGACTGAATAAGAATGACAGCAAAGTCTACTATTCTTTATACTTCCAATATGCAAATATCCAGTATCTACCACTTGTCATCAAATCCATGAATTCATTCAGGGTGGACTTAATAAAAGTGGGTCGTGTTAACAGTGGTTTTGTTAGTTCATGACACCTCTTTCTTAGCAATTAATTCTGCACATTACACCTCATCTTCCGCATGCTATGGATGCAAACTACAGCACACTGGTATCAAAATGACAATTAACATACTTGTGAATATTAAGGTGTAACACTGTATGCAAAATAAACTGCCAAGGATGAGGTGCTACGAAGCCCCCAATGTCAACTAGAACACAGTTCAATGCCACCAAGCCTCCCTGTTGTCACTCCTTACTGCTCCCTCATGCCACTTTAAGCATTCTTCCCTATGTACTCTACTCTGTCTCCACCTCAAAAATTAAGCAACCTATTCACAAACCACTCTACTCCCAGAGAAGGATTTCTCTATTTTATACACACAATTGGCTGGTTTTAATGTAAATCTGGACTGAAAAGGGGGAAGGACAAAAGACAAAATTGTACACATCACCTTATTTTATCACAAATACACCAGGGACGTTAATTTTATGTGTCAACTCCCACTTTCAACTTCACAAAAGCTCATTAAGATTTGGTAAAGGGTTTTCACATTACTAAATACTTTTTAGTTCTACCCTTGGAGTAAACTGAGAGTAAGTTACTGTATATATCATAAAAATTTAAGCACAAGGCAAGAACACAAAAAGGGAAGAAAACATCATATACATATATACTATACATATAATCCATAAATGTTGCCCCATGAGGAGCGTAGAAGCCTGGGGTCGGGCAAGTTGGTCCTGACATTTAACATGAAAGTGACCGGCCTCATTCATCTCTGAGTGGCATTACATGAGCAATAAACCTCAACCATCCCTTGGATATAAACCTACACGGGCTCTTATCTGACTGGAGCGCCTTAATTACCCACTAAACCACTAGGTGCCCTAATTTGGTTATATGTTTACCACCCAGCATAGGAAATATATATATATATATATATATATATATATATATATATATATATATATATATATATATATATATATATATATATATATATATTTTGCCAGACGCCATAATCCCGTAAAGGGTGGCCATTTGACTTTGAGTTATTTGTTTTACGGGGAGGGGCACTAACCCTCCACCAACCCACTTGCTGACACGTAGGGAGCATGTATGATTTGGTTATATGATTACCACCCAGTGTTGTAAATGGTTTCTTAGCTTACAGGAAACCATTTGGCTTGTCACTCAATGTAAAGCCACCTGTAAAGGAAAGAAAAGCAATAAGTGACAAGAGAGATGGGAGAAATAGGAAGAGAGGACGACAGGCGCAGAAAAAGAATGATAAAGGCTAAGGAAGAAGTAGGCAGCACTACATCAAGTGAGTGGATGACGCTCGCCACCACCTACCACCGATATATATATATATATATATATATATATATATATATATATATATATCTATATATATATATAGAGAGAGAGAGAGAGAGAGAGAGAGAGAGAGAGAGAGAGAGAGAGATACGTATATACATACGTACATACATACATACACACATACATACATACATAAATTTAGTGGACATTATACTGCATTCCCTTAGGAATGCTGGCAGCCATTCATTTATCTTCTTTCTTGCTACTTCCAGACATCGATCAATTTAGGAAAGTAAGCTGGTAATACAAGGGTGCATGAGTGCCGTATCTGCCCCATTTAGTAAAAAAAGAAATCCCTCACTACTTGGATAAAATAATCGGCAAATGGTAATAATAAAAGAAAAATAATATCATCAAATCGTATTCGCTCTAATATTTGATGAATTAGATCAGCAAATTTAGCCTTTTAACCCTTTAATGCAGCGGACGTCTTTGCACTGTATTCTAGCTAACGCCAGTCATTCTAAGTCAACCTGGGATGAACCACAGGTATTGATGAGGATAAGGAAGGCTGACTCCTCCAGTTCGAAATCTCTCTTAACCTGACTTATTTCGTGTGCAGATAACTAGAACGTACTATGTTGCCGGAGAAGAGCGTCTTCATGTAGTGGCACCGATATAACCCAGCAGCTGTGCGGCCTGCTTATATAAATGTCCATTAACTGCATCATAATCGCACAAAAGGAAGATGATGGACAACAGAAGTGCCAACTTGCTCTTGTAGTCCACAGAGTTCACGTTTCATATGAGCCTGTGGTCACATCAACAACAACAAAATATTATACAGACATCCTTGGGTTGAAGGGATTGAACACTTCACTTCGATGACGTAAGATATAATTATTTGTTGCAGTTTTCCGATGATTTTACTCAAATTAGGAAAGACCTCTCATGGTGAATGGGATAAGGAACATTATATCTTGCACTTAAAGTACGACCAGTCTCTCTTATGATAAAAAAAAATCGTTTAAAGAAAGCAAGAAGGCACGACTACTGTGAAGGGTTAAAAGTCGATTAAGAAAAAGAAATAGGTGATCTCTTTATTGTACAGCAAGAAAGAAAAATACAACAATACAAAGAAATAATCATTTTTGTGATGAATGATAGGTTAGACTGCTTGTTTTACTCTCTCTCTCTCTCTCTCTCTCTCTCTCTCTCTCGTCATTCTACTTCAGTTTCTCCCACCAAATTACGAAACTCGGGAAAAGCAGTAAATTCTTTCTTGTCAAAATGCCGACGGAATGGGAAAAAAAGTAAGAAAGACAATTAAAGAAGGAAGTGGAAGGAAGAGAGAGAGAGAGAGAGAGAGAGAGAGAGAGAGAGAGAGAGAGAGAGAGAGAGAGAGACGCTAGGACAGGGATGAAGGGAGAGAGGCTGGAGGAAGGGGAAGAGATATAAAGAAGAATGATGGGTATGATGCAAGAGGAATATAATAGAACAGACGGAAGGAAAGAAGAATAAGAGCATGGTCTGGAGGAGGGAAAGAGAAGGGAGAAGAAAAAGGAAGAGGAGGAGGAGGAGGAGGAGAAAGACCCAGAGGGGTACTTGATAAACTAGAGTCGTTCAGTGGAGCGCATTTCTCCGACAAGGGCAACGTAATTTCCAAACCACTCTTCATAATGGGCTACGCTTTCTCATCATTAAGGTTTCGCAAAAGTGTTTTCCGGATCCAGAAACTGTAATACGATCCAGCTCGGTCCCAAAAGTTAATCGATTGCTGCATGGGCTCTCTACCCACCAAATTAGGTCAAAATCTGTCTTTTAATTTTTGACTAACTCTGTTAACAGACAAACAAACAAACAAACAGGTGTGAAAATATACTCCCCCTGTCCGAGAGAAATATGGGGTGTATTTTTTGTTGCTTTTCTCTCTCTCTCTCTCTCTCTCTCTCTCTCTCTCTCTCTCTCTCTCTCTCTCTCATATTGCATTAAAGGCGAGAAAGCTTTCAAGATAACTGTAGCAGAATCAGTAAGAGTAGGACACACACACACACACACACACACACACACACACACACACTCATTTCTGACGATTATAATCAGTTTATCAGGCACAGTTCTTGGTGTAAGGGTTTGATATGACTTTCTGTAACCCCTGTAATACAAAGACGGTTTCCTTGGCTGGAAAAAATTGCCTGGTAGAAGCAAGAACGTATTGAAATTATGTCTTAGGGCTGAAAGTGGTTAATCAACTCAGTATTTTTATTCTTGCTTATATCACTATAGTATACTACTTTGTTCAAGGCATACACCCCCGTAGTACTATAGGAAGTGGTTAATTAAGGCTATACCTATCCATTCCAGTTGAACAATCCTAAGCTGACTCAAACTGCCCGAGGGTAACAAGGTACCGTGAATCTAAACAAGATGTGCGGGTTAAAGGTTATAGAGCGGTTGGCATGCATTGAAGGAGGCTTTTGTCTATGCGTCTGTCTGTGTATCTATCGACTACTCTGTCGATCTCTCTACGTAAGGATCATTTATGTGTCTGTATCTAGCTATCCTATCGGTATTGTTTTCATTTGCCTACCTTCATCTGTCTTTACCTTTAGTCTTTATGTTTATCTGCATAATACGTCTCTCTCTCTCTCTCTCTCTCTCTCTCTCTCTCTCTCTCTCTCTCTCTCTCCATACATACATATATATATACAGTATATATATATATATATATATATATATATATATATATATATATATATATATATAAATATATATATATATATATATATATATATATATATATATATATATATATATATATATATATATATATATATATATATATATATATATATATTTATATATATATATATGTATGATATTGCTTTAATCTGGACATAGCCTTAGCAGACAGTTCCCTGAGGCTCAGCAGTCTTGCTGCGTACTACACGCTCCACATGTCACCACGTCGTCGTTAACAACCACCATCCAGTTTAAACACATGTTAGTGCTGTCTTATAAATGACTAGTGTAATGTTATTAGCGGGAGTATTTTTACACGTCACTGGACTTCATGGTATATCAGTAAAGCCTGCTTTAACGAAATTCCGATCCTGACACTGTTCGTTTTCGTTTTTTCTTTTCGTTTTTAAAGGCTCCAACATGCTTACATACGTCGTCCTTGGTCACTTAATGACGATATTCCATGTTGCTCGATCACTAGCAGCCTCCGTATTCAGTCCCTTATCCCTGTGGCCACACTCAATGACGTCATCCCCAGTCTTATTCGGTCTACCTCTCACAACCCTACACCTAACGTTGACAATTCTCACTTTCTTCACCTAATAATTGTCAGTTCATTTTTTTATTCCTTTCAGGTCTGGGTGGGGTTGATTGAAATCAACAGGCAGAATAGACTGGGATAATGATGGGTGATGGGGCACAATGGGGGGAAGTATACCTTGAGGAAGTATAGGTACGTAGTTGTAGCAGTCACTCATGAAATTCACATCAGCACAGATACAAGCGGGATTGTATTAATGAGTGGATGGTACAATGAGTTGGTATGATAGTAGGTGAGGAATCATGCCGGGGATAATATGTCGCAATTCTCATGTGCTGCGTGGACGGCTCAGTTTGCTGGTGTGAACATCACAGACACACCTGTTGCTCCTTGAAATTCTAGAGAATTATATAATCAACACTCATATGATGTCCGACATTGTAAAGCATATAAATGAGTATGAGAAGTAAATGATGATCCACGATAGACAGTGGTATTGCTGACTTAGCGTCCCAGCTACACAAGAGAATTCGGTTGTTTTATTATATGATCATCCCTTACATGGCGTGGAGGCCAGTGTTGTAGGTAGGATGGGAGGTGCAATTTAACGTGGCGGCGTGTCAAAATAGGGAGGGGGTAGTAGATTGGCTGGTATGGGCGTGGTGGAAGTTTAAATATAAACTTTCTCCAACCAGACAAAAGAAAGTAGCAATAGTTATATGTGCAGGTACCAGCAATGCATTCCTGGAAAATTATTTAGTGTTATTTTTTCTTACATTTTTGGGGGCAAAATAATGGTTTCCTCTGTCACTCCCCCGTATCAGTTTATTGAGTTATTGGATTCCACTTTGAGAGTTACACCAAATCCTACTCCTTCCATTCCAGCCCTCTCACTCTCTCTCCCCTTCCCTCTCAGTATCGGAAAATGTTAAATTGTATTAGACATGCCAGGGGTGTTCATAGGTGGCCTTCTGACCCGTTTTCTCTCTTTTCTGTCTTAACATCGTATTCGGTGACGTATTTTGCACTTCATTAATGTTATCTCCAGACGAGTTCACTTGATGTAGTATAGACATTTTCAAACTGGGGAATTTGGATACAGCTGTTATTAACCTTTCCTATACAAGGGACTCTCCAACACCGATATAAATCGTCAGGTAGTAGCAAGAATAAGAAGGTAAACACGTTATAGGACTGAGAGGTTTAAATATGTTACTGCTTTCCCTACGTCTCGCATATCCTTTAATTCGTCCATATCTGGTATTCATTTCGTTCCACCAAGCACTGCCTCCTTATTTTTATTCTATGGCTTTCAGGATATTTACATTTTTGTTGGTATGAGGTCGTGTTTACCTGAACTATTGAATTTGTAGTCGGAAGTAGTGGAAGCGATGAAGAAGATTAAGCTGGGAAAGGCCCCAGGAATTGATGGAGTGTGTGGTGAAATGCTTAGGTATGGGGGTGAGATTGTTGTGGAGTGGATATGGAAGTTGTGTAGATTGGCTTGGGAAGAGGGAAGGGTTCCAGAGGACTGGATATCAGGTATAATTGTTCCTCTGTACAAAGGAAAAGGGGAGAGAGAAGTATGTGGTAACCATAGGGGTATTTGCCTTCTTAGTGTGACTGGTAAAATATATGGTAGAATACTCATTGATAGGGTTAGGCATATGACAGAGGAGCTAGTTGGAGAAGAACAAGGGGGATTTAGGAAGGGAAAGGGGTGTGTAGATCAGATATTTGTTCTAAGATGTTTAGTGGAGAAGTATCTAGAGAAGGGAAGGAAAGTGTATGCTGCCTTCATGGACTTGGAGAAAGCTTATGACAGAATAGATAGGCAAGGTATGTGGAAGGTATTAAGAATATATGGAGTGGAGGGGAAATTGTTGAGTGCTGTGAAGAGTATGTACGAGGGAGCTAGGGCTACGGTGCGAGTGGATGGTGAGCTGAGTGAGTTCTTTGATCTCAATGTGGAACTGAAACAGGGGTGTGTAATGTCTCCATGGCTGTTTAATATATATATGGATGGGGTTGTAAAGGAGGTACAAGGTAGGGCAGTGGATGTGGGGGTGGCCCTAATGAATGAGGGTGAGATTTGGAAGCTTCCGGTGTTGCTGTTTGCTGATGATACAGTATTGTTGAGTGAAGATGAATGGGAGTTGCAAGGTTTGGTGAATGAATTTGGGACAGTGTGTAGGAGGAGGAAGCTGAAAGTTAATGTAAACAAAAGTAAAGTTATGGTGTTTGAGAGGAATGAAGTCACAGAGTGTGCAGTGAGGTTGGATGGAGAGGATATGGAGAATGTGAGTGCATTCAAGTACTTGGGTAGTGTGATGAGTAAGGATGGAACTTTGGGGGATGAAGTACGTGAAAGGGTACAGCAGGGAAGAAAGGTTGTTGGTACACTGAAAGCAGTGATGAGAAATAGGGAGGTGAGTATGGAAGTTAAGAAGTCACTGCATGATGGTATTGTGATCCCTACCCTGACGTATGGAAGCGAGGCGTGGGCATTGCAAGAGGGGAACAAGTCAAGAGTGAGAGCAGTGGAAATGAGTTACTTGAGAGGAGCATGTGGAGTGACGTGGAGGGACAGGTTGACGAATGAAGAAGTGAAGGAACGTTGTGGGGTAGATGTGGATGTGGTTGAAAAGATTAGGAGAAATACACTGAGGTGGTTTGGACATGTGGAGAGAATGGAGAATGAAAGACTGACTAAGAGGGTGTATGTAGGTGAGGTGGAGGGAAGGAGAGGGAGGGGTAGACCGAGGATGAGGTGGAGGGACGGAGTTGAGAGGTATATGAGGGAGGGGGGGGTGAGTTGGGGGGAGGGGAGTCAAATGGTGGGTGACAGAGTGACTTGGAGGCGTTTTGTCTGCGGCCACCCTTTGCGGGATTAGGGCGTCGGGCTATAGCTAGATAGATAGATAGATAGCTTCAGACTTGAAAGCAATATCTTGCGATGGCATTGTAAATGCTTATGGACCGTTCGTAACGCCTCTTCCTAGCTGATGTATTCTGCAGTTTACAGCTCAGAATCCTTCGATGTGTTATCGATTAACAGAATATCGATGTAAAAGTGATTTTCAGTAATATGAAATAGAATGTTGCAGCACACACACACACACACACACACACACACACACACACATATATATATATATATATATATATATATATATATATATATATATATATATATATATATATATATATATATATATATATATATATATCTATATATATATATATAAAGTCCAATCGAATTCCATCGAACCACATTACACGATGCAAGTTGGGGGAGTGGACCAGTTTCCTTAGGTAAAAACAAACGGCAATAGTTTTATCACCCCCATTAAACTAGTCATCGCACAACTGAGTTAATGAAACTGGCAATTACTGGGCTTTTCTAATGTACTGTGTATGCAAGTACAGTTTTAGACTTATAACTAACATAACAATCGGGCGTGAGTATGGTGGACTTCAGTGTACCCAAACGGCCTGATTCTATGAAAAGACACATAGAACAAAGATGAGGGTATATATATATATATATATATATATATATATATATATATATATATATATATATGAGGTTCTACATTCCCCACTACCTTCAATGTATCAAATCACGTGGATATTATACTGGGGAAGAAAAAAAAACAAGAAGAGGAAAAAGAAGAAGATGATGATGATAATGATGATGAGATTCCTAAATGATGAAGATGGTCAAGATAGTGATGGACAGTATATTTACATTTTCGTCTCTATATCTACCCAAAGTGCGTTCCACTTCTTCTTCATACTTTGCTCATGTCCTTCTATATCTTCCGGCTGTGCACAGAGGGAGGCAGATTATAGGCTTGTAAACAGGAAGACAGACACACATAAACAGACGGATGGTGTGTGTACAGTTGTGCATGTGTGTCTACAGTACAGTATATGTGTGTGTGTGTTTGTGTTTGATGCTTGCCGGAACCGAAAGACTCGGCAAGCATGTTGGTCGGTTCCGTATGTTTGTCCGCCTGTCTGTTTGTCTGCAGTCTGCAGGTCACAGTTTGAGTCAACCGTTCCGAAAAAGAAAAAAAAAATCAGAATGCCCTGATCAGACATCTCACATACTGCGTGAAATTTACTGATAGTCAGCATTTCTTGTAGCTAAAAAGTTCAATAAATCAATAATGAATGTAGAGTTCCTTAACAATTGAAGCTCACTACCTATCTTTAAAAAGTGCAGTAAAAAAAACGCGCCACAGATTACCGCCCAATAAGCCTAACGCCAAAATTTGGTAAAATTTTGCAAAAAAAACTGTGAGAGAAAAAATATCGTATGCCTTAATAATAATAATTTTGGAACAGATAATCAGCACGGATTTCTTAATAATTGATCATGTCTTTCAAAACTGCTTGAATTTTTTACAAACATATATAATAACCGAGACCAAAAAAAAAAAAAAATGTCAGATGTCATCTACCTAGATTTCCAGAAAGCGATTGATAAGGCCCTCCACCTAAGAGTACTAGAAAAAACTAAAAGCAAAAAACAAAAAAAACAAAAAAAACGAAAACGAGCTCCAATGCAAGTATATTCGTAACAAATTTCACAGTGTTAGATATGATACTTTGACAGAAAATACACATTGATCCCCTGACTAGAAATAATGGAATGAAATCCAAGAGATGCAGCAGAAATATAGGAAAAACCACTTTAATATTCGTGTAATGGAACAATGGAAAATGTTACCAGCAACAGTAGTTAGTGCAAAAACTTATACGTTTAAAATTCGGCTAGGCAGATATGCTGGGCCTATATGTTGTAACTGACTTATTGTTGTTATATTTCCAAGCTGAAGCGAAGCTGACGACTGTGAGCCCCTTGATAAATAAAGGGAGCATTCAGCAATTATTTCCTTTTCTTTTTTACATATCTACAGACAAGAAATTACGTAGTACTCCGTCATTTCTCTTCTGCCTTTTCTATAAAATTTCCAGGCTTGTTCTCCCTAAAAAACAATTTTTTTTTCCCATTATTTTTCTGCCAGTTTACCTTGATAGTGTGGTGGGTGGTGGATAGCCTTCCACTTTTCTACGATTTTCTCTTACACGTTGGTTAGATCTTAGTAAAGCGTCTTTTTTTTTTTTTTTTTTTTTTTTTAGCAGACAAACTCGTCATTGGCCAAAAGGCCTCCTGTTATCAGTACTCTCTCTCTCTCTGTATATATATATATATATATATATATATATATATTCGAGGGTAGACTGTAGCACCAGTCGAACAGGGTGGTAATCCCAAGGTAGATGGCAAGCTGGTGACAGGGTGAGCTGGAGCTCCCGTTTCACCAGCCCTTAGGACTGTTCCTGACCATCCCTTTTGCTGTGTATTTTCAGTGTCTTCGTTAATACAGAGAGTAGGCCAGCATACGCTCATAACACCTCTACCTTCAACTGTATGCTCCACACTACTTGCGCATTAGATATCACACCTTCCATTTCCATCACCGCTTAGCAATGGCCGCTGCAATATTCCCAGCCAATTCGGAGGTATTTCGTATTGCCATCACCGGCAGGGTAGGGCTGGCGGCGCAGGGTCCTCCTGGTCGATATCAGGCGAATGTGCCGACTGCGGCTGTTGAAAACACTGCTCATGCTTGTCAGTGGCGAAGCACAGGTTCAGCCTTATGTTTCACTAAAATCCGTGGCCGTGGTACCAGCCTGAATTCCATTCACTTTTTCCTTCAGTCCATATCCCCTCTATCGCTGTTCCTCACAGAATCCTAAATCTCACCCTCTACTAACATTTGCCCATTTTGTTTACCTGGTTATCACCTCCTTACAAACTTCCGTAACAAGGGTTGCACCTGTTGATATGTCAAATCTGAATCTGCAGTTGACATCATTTTGAACTTCACTTCAGCGAATTTTGATTATTCATTATATAAACTAAATTATCTAAATTATACCAAATATATCTGTGTTATCTATCGCTCCTCCAATGTTTTTCAGAACCCAGCTTATTTGACTCTAAATCCACACAGTTGACTAACCTTAACCTCACCCTTACCACTGAAATTGCCGTTTTGGGTGATATTAGTGTCCATAATGTAGAATGATTATCGCATTCTGCAAGAATTGATGATACTGGTCTAGAATGCGAGCTGTTTTCGGAATCGTTTAATCTCAAGCAATTGTTAAAACAGCCAAGCATAATACCAGATAATCCTGATCATAACGCTAATCTCTTGAACCTATTCCTGACAAATGACCCAGATCCATACATGACTGAAGTACAATCGCCACTTTTCCACCGACCACAATCTCATCAAAGTCTCATAAGTCAGTTGCCCCAAACCTCCCCACTGTGAACCAGTCAGGGTGACCAGGTGGCACTTCTACTGGGGAGACTAGGATGGATTTAGAAATTTTCTTGCTGATATTCCATGGCAGTCTTTCTTTTCCATTGACATCAGTTCCACCCAGCCCCACATTCATTACTTAACCCGTCACGTCTCGAGCACTTTCGCACCTCCGACACCCCCCAGTCCCGAGCATTTTTGGTAAAAATTTTTTTTTGGCTAAAACTTCCGCTTTTGTTGAGAAACAAAGGAAAATCACAGAGAAAGTGCTTACCGTGGTCCGCAACTGGTGATAACAGATGAGGTCCCCCGCGCCAGGTATTGCATTCTATCATAGAGGTGTGAGGCGCTCACGTTTTCTGTGGTAGGTAATTTTGGGAGAAACAACAAACAACACTTCTACATTTATTGAATTTGAACTAATAAACAATAAGAATAACAATATAATGAATTTCAATGACATATATATGAAAAATAAGCACTGTACCTTCAAGCAAGCTCAGTGAGTTTGGTCCGATTGGTAAAACGCTATGTGCAAAGTTTCTTGTTTCAGTCAGCAGATCATTTTTTCTACTTGTATACTACTGTTTCAATGCCATTTTACCATTTTGTACTGTATGTAAATGTTTTCAGCTGTTTTCATTCATTACGATGACATGTAGCATAAGTATAGCACACATATGCATACTCAGCGCACTCACTACGACTCGTATTTCAACATACAATATTGTTTTATCACTTTCATATCTTTTTCTTTACATTGAACCTTTCCTCCACCACTGTAAACGTTTTCAATTATTTACATTCATTACGAGGGCATTTAGCGAAATGCTAGCGCATATTCTCGTAGCAAGCACACTCTCTAACACTCGTGTTTCCACTTTTACTTTATTTCTTCAATCCCAATATACTTTACCACTTACATTACACCCATTTACAAGCTATTCTGCACTATACATATTTACTGGCCTTATTTGTTCAACTGAGCGTCAGAATATCGCACAAAAATACCCTCGCAATGAATGTTTCGACTAAGATAATACTCACACACTTACATACTAATATTCCACTTATATTACACCCGTGTTCACTTGTAGACTCCTATTTACATATTTACGGGCCTTATTTATTCCACTGAGCGTCTGAATATCGCATCAAAATACCCTTGCAAGGTATGTTTCCACTTAGATAATATTCATACACTTACATAATAATTTTCCACTTATATTACACCCGTTTCCACTTCCATACTACTATTTACAGATCTACGGGCCTTATAATTACACTGAGCGTCTGTTTGTCGCATTTATTTCGGAGTTTCAGCGTCCTATCGCATTCACACCTTATCAGAAGTGCAGGAACGTGTGAAACTCACTGAAACTTGGGTGAATGCACAGACCCGCGTCACACTGAACGCACTCATAGCGGGTGTCCTTTCTCTGAGTGGTGGGTCTCACCCGGGAATTGCTACACACGTGACACCTGCTTTGGGGCCTAGGTCTATTTGCTTGGGGAGGTATAGGAGTGGGGAAATGGCGGGCGAATAATCTCAGGGGAGGTTGGGCACCTGGGGCTGTGCGAGTGCGGTGTTGGAGCCTTTCAATCGCATACCTTGCAACAATCTCTTGTGTCAGCTCCCTCACAAACCCTTCAAAGGTTTCCTGAACTCTTGTTGTCATGGCGTGAAGGTGGTGGCAATTCAGGGCGGTAATGTCAAGCAGGTGAAAGAATAGTTTTTTGTACCACTTCACCATGGTCCTGGTACACTCGACAGTGGATATCATGGAGTCTGGCTGGTCCACCAGGCACATGTTGATATTCTAATCAAGCACACACCCAGGTTTCCATATATGGAGCCTGTTCTTGCTCCGATAATCTACCGACTCTGTACGGTGCATCAAGGGGCGGTGAACCGTGGACAAGAGGCGGACTTCTCTATTGTGGTTCCACACTGTTGCAAGGATATTGTTGGCCTGGAAGAAAAGCACCTCATTTCTGTCAAGTTTCCACCCACCTTGACCATGTGACGCCGGTTCACCTTGACGGTCCCACAGATCCCCGTGTCATGCCTGTGTAGATAACAAGTGAGAAGAGGGCTAGTGTACCAATTGTCAAGGTAAAGGACGTGACCACGATGAAGATAGTCTTCTATCATTGTCTTTACCACTGCTCCAGACAGACCAATACTCCGATCTTCTATTATGTCTGTCTGTGCACCGGTGTACAAGACTATGTCTTGCATATAACCAGTCCTACAGTCACACATAACAAAGATCTTGAACCCAAAACGGTGCCTTTTGCTGGGTATATACTGCCGAAATGAAATATTGCTTCTCCACAACACGAGACTCTCGTCTATGACGAGGTCTCTATAGGGATAAAATGAGGAGTGGAATGTCTGCCTTAGGTGATCAAAAACCAACCTAATTCGCCTCATCTTATCTGTGTCATTAGCATTTGCAGGATCATCAGCATCATAGAAATGGAGGCGGCTTAGAATTTGCTGAAACCGATTATGGCTCATTACTTGGCCAAATATTGGTGTAAGCATAATAGGGTCCCTTGTCCAGTATGCAGGAATTCGGTTCTTTCGTACAATACCCATCAACCGTACCAGGGCCAAAAACAAAAACATTTCTGCAAGGGAGACTGGGTTATCATATATGATAGAATGCCTGCTCCTTGTGCCCTGTCTTTCACTCTCACGGCACTGGCTGGTAGCGAACCGGTTTGTTTGATCCACTATTTCCTCCACAAAATCCTCACTGAAGAAAAGGTGGAAAAAATCAAGTCTGGTAGAATTAGGGTGAATACCGGGAGCAATGCAGCCAGCACGCCCCTGCTCAGTGAATGGGTGAATGATGGGAGTAAAATCACTCCCATCCTCCCAATTCCATGCCACAAATTCCTTGTCCCAATCACCCCCATCGTCGAATTCATCGGAGTGAGGAGGAGATGATGGTGAGGGAGGTTGGGGAGGAGGAGTGTGGAGGGCTTCCCCACTCGCACTCCTCTTCCCTCGGCCTTTACCCTTCCCCTTTCCCTTACCCTTACGGCCTTGGGGAACATCAGGGGGCTGTGGGGAGGAAGCCCGGGAATATTGGGGAGCATAAGATGTGCTGGGGAGTGGCTCCTCCTCACCTCCCTGCTCCATCACCACACCACGTGATTCACCACCCACCCTCACTGCCCCACGTGATACGGCCCGCCGCCTCACACCACCATGTGAGAGCAATGACTCACTCCCGCCACTCTCACTTTCCACACTCCTCCCAACGCTTTCCCTTTCACTCCCCACTCGCTCAATGCCACTTCCGTCATCCCCAAACAAAACACTAGGCCCATACCTGTTTGAATGATGTGGTGTGTGCTCTGGGCCGCGATGAGTAATTACCTCACGGCCATACCACATGGCAGCACATCCCACTGTTCTGTCCTCGTCCTCGTCCTCGTCCTCGAAATCGGGCTCCACGTCACATAGGGGCTGGCTAGAGGATCTTGCACATTGTTTTTGTGCAGCCTGACCCTCTCCTGCAGCACGATAAATCATGTACCGCTGCTTCCTGGGGGACAGAACTTCCTCATCACTGCTGCTGCTTTCCACATCCTCTGCTTGGACATAATCTTTGTCCATCTCCTTGTCATCGAGTGGTGAATCACTATTGCCAGTAAAGACATCCAGGGCGGCTTGAATTTCCTCCTCTGAGAGACCTCTATGCGTCATTTCTGAACGGGACCGTTGCTAACAGGTGAATGACCAAGCTGCAGGTGAATGCGGGTCGTGCGGGGTCGCCAAGTGTCCCTGTCTGGTGGCAGGCAGGGAAAGGTCGTGCAATGCTACGTACCAAAAATCTCGCACGAATTTTGAAAATTGTGGAAATTATGCAACTTGCAATTGCAAAACGTACCAGTACGTCGACGGGACTGGCAAATGCAAAATGTTGCAACGTATCCATACGTCGACGGGACGTCTCAGGTTAATACAAGCTGTTGTGTAATTGTTCATACCCAGTCAACAGTTCACTAAAAGCTCAGACTCCCCAAAATGGTTTGACAGCAATTGTGCCAGAGGAACAGCCCAAAAGTCCTCAGCATACTGTATAGCTTTTACTTTAAATCAAAATCATCTGAATCACTCAGTTAATTTAATAATTGGTAGAAGCCATGCAAAGGCAGCAATTAATCTCGCTAAATCAGACTTTCTTCACAACCAAGCATCTTGAAAAATCCTAAGGACAATAGAATACTCTGGTCAACTCTTAATTCTTTCAGTAATAACTTTCACAAGTCATCACCCATTCCCTCACTAAAATCTTCTGATGGTGATACCACAAGTGACCCGCGTGGTAAAGCGAACATCCTTGCCAGTACATTGCCAGAAATTCTATCTTAGAGGAAGTCAACAAGAACATTCCTGTACTAGAACTTGGCTCTGCAGAAATTGCTTGACGTAAGATACGGACTAGAAACGTAAAATCAATTCTACATAATTTACCAACCAATAAAGCTCCAGATCCAGATGGAATTCCTCCAATTGTTTTGAAAAAGTGTTCCCAAGAACTTGCTGCTTTTCTAGCTAAATTATTCAGACTATGCATGCGTACTTCTTCATTACCTAATTCATGGAAAGAAGTCAATATACACCCAGTTCCGATGAAAGGAAGTTTCTTTGACCCCTTGGATTACAGACCAATAGTTATCACATCTTTTCTTGGCAAAGTATTTGAGATTGTAATTAATAAGCACATTGTTAAACATCTTGAATCCAACAACTAAATTAGTGATCAACAGTAAGATTTTCTCCATGATAGATCCACTGTTGATATGTTCAGTCTCCTGTCTCATACCATCCATCAGTCAATTGACTAATACGGAGAAACTCATGCAGTAGTCCATGATACTTCTAAAGCTTTTGACTGTTTGTAGCACCGTTCCCTGCTATCCTAACTCTTCTTGCTATGTCCTATCATCGTTTTTTCCTCTGGCGTCCTCGTATACTAGTGACAAAAAGATAAAAATAGACGATGTAAGTTTCATTTTCTACTCGAAAAATGCCGGTGTGCCACAAGCATCAGTTCTGACCCCAGCCCTATTCCTAATTAATGATCTCTTATCTGTCACCCATAATCCCTTTCACTTAAGTGCAGATTTCTCAACATTTCACAGTTCATTCACACTTAAACACTCATTCACAAAGTTTAATATCTCTAACCCCCAACTCAGTACAGCATTCTCCATAAATCAAAACTTATCTAAGATCATGGAATGAAGAGAAAATAATACTGTATCATTTAATGCTCCGAAAACTAATCATATACAATTTACCAATAGGCAGATCTTGCCTGATTCCTATATTGCCTTCAGTGCTACTAACATTCCTATCTCTAAAATATCTTAAATTTCTGTCTTTTACTTACCAATGCCCTAAGCTGGATCTCTTATGTTAGACCACTTGCGAAAACCGCTTCAAAGAATCTTAGATTATTGTACAGAGTCCTTAACGTTTTCTCTGATGAGCAGTTAGCTATAGTTTACTTGAGTCATGTCTGCACTCAGCTGGAATATTGTTCACCCCTGTGGAATGGATGTGGAGAGGTTGCACTAAAACAACTGGACAAATTTCAGAACAAAGCTGTTAGAATAATTAATACCCCGACTATTACAAATGAACTGTCTCCCCTACGGGTAGGAAGGAATGTTGTCTCTCTTGCATTATTTTACAGATACTTTCATGGCGAATGCACAGACGAAGTTGCATCCATTGTGCCACCTCTCAACGCCTTCCTCCCCATTACGCGGGTTTCTGGTAGCGCTCATGACTGGACTGTCACAGTGCCATATTGCAGAACTTCTGCCTAACAGAATTCTTTTACTCTCCTAACTACATCTCTTTGGAACTCGCTTCCCCAGAATGGTTTCCCTCAAAACTTCAATCTACGGCTGCTCAAGACCAACTGTTACAGATTCATTATGAATCGACGACACCTGTAATAAGGTGTATCAATTATTTTTCTCATGATCTGAGAGTGTGAGAGACTGGGAATATGGATGGGGTATATACGCGGGTGTGGGTGAGACTCAGAGCGCAAAAGAAGGGGTGTGCATTGTTGTGTGCAAGAGATGGAAGGAGAATATAAGAGGATATGGATCAGTTGGCTCAAGAATTGTGTGAGTAAGACTGAAAGTTGGACTACAAATGTGGGCTATAGCATGTGTATGCGCCAATGCAAGAAAGTGCAAGCAGAGTGAAAGAGGAATTCTGGACAAATGTGGAAGCATATATGGAAAAGTTTGAAAGGAATGAGTGAGTGTTTTTGATTGACAATATGATGGAAAAGTATGGAATGTGAAGGTGGATGAAGTAGTGCCTGCAGAAATGAATGAGAATGGCAATGCTTTAGTGGATATTTGTGCCTGAAGGGGGTTGGTGACAGGCAATACCCTCTTCAGGCACAAAATGATCCACAGGTATACATGGCGAGTGATCAGAAGGGTGGGTGGTGAACTGAGTGAACGGAAGGCAACGATTGATTATGTGTGTGTGACTGATAGAATGAGAAGGTGTGTAATTGATCCAAGAGCATATAGAGGCTGGGGGAGTGGATTTTCTGACCACCACTTGGAGGTGGTGAGAGTCAAGGTTGAAATGAAGTGCAGGAATATAAGAGGCGAAGGACAGGAGGAAGTAGTTTTTACATGGAGGGTGGAAAGATTATAAGAGGATGGAAAAAGGCAGAATATAAGAGAGAAGTGGAGGAGCAATTGGGTAAATACGATTTGGAGCAGATGGAGGACGTGGAAGGTGTGTGCAAGATATTCACAAAAGAAATCAGTGCAGCATGTGAGGTGGTGTGTGGGGTGAAAAGGAGATGAACGGAGGTGCAAGAAACAGCATGGTGGAATGAAGATGTGAGACAGGCTGTGGCACAAAAGAAGAAAGCATATAGTTAGTGGATGAGAAGAAGGGGTGTGGAGGATGTTGAGAGACAGAAGAAAGAGTTATATGTAGAGAGGATGAGAGAGGTGAAAGATTAGTAAGAGAGAGTAAGAAGAGAGTGGATGTGGAATTTGGAAGGAATTTGAGTGTAAATTGGAGAGAATGT
Source organism: Coenobita brevimanus (assembly GCF_032717465.1). NCBI lineage: Eukaryota > Metazoa > Arthropoda > Malacostraca > Decapoda > Coenobitidae > Coenobita > Coenobita brevimanus. The sequence goes on from NC_137009.1 coordinate 28,824,139, forward strand.
AAGAAAGTGTTGGAAAGAGGTAAAGAGAGTTAGATAGGGTGTTAAAGAAGTTAGTCAGGGAGAGAATAATAATAATGGTACATTACTAGTGGAGAAGGAAGAAAAATTGAGCAGATGGAGAGAACACTTGTAAGGAAAAGTTGAACACAGGGAATGAAAGCAATGCGAGTTTATGTGGCTGGGGGAATGGCTGGAAGAAGGAGGGATGTGAGACGAGAGGAAGACATCTGTAGGATGGAAGTTGTGGAAGCAATGAAGAAAGTCGAAATGGGAAAAGTCCCAGGAACTGATGGAGTGTGTGGTGAAATACTGAAACATGAGGGAGAGATAGTAGTAGAATGGATGTGGAAGATGTGCAGTTCGGCCTGGGAGGAAGGTACAGTCCCAGAGGATTGGAAGTCAGGTATAATTATTCCCTTGTACAAAGGAGAAGGGGAAAGGAAGTGTGTGGAAATCATAGGGGCATTTTGTCTTCTTAGTGTAATAGGAAAGGTATATTGTTGCATAATTATTGACAGAGTTAGGGTAATAACAGAGGAATTAGTTGGAGAAGAACAGGGAGGTTTTAGGGAGGGAAGAAGTTGTTTAGATCAGGTGTTCATTCTTGGGTCTTTAGTGGAAAACTTTCTAGAAAAGGGAAAGAAGTTGAATGTGGCCTTCACGGATTTAGAGAAAGCATATGACTGGGTATATAGGCATGGATTGTGGATAGCATCAAGAATATGTGGAGTAAATGGGAAGTTGTTGAAAGCCGTGCAGAGTATGCATGGGGGTGCTAAGGCTGCAGTGCGTGTGTACAGTGAACTGAGTGAGTTTTTCTGTTTGAAGGCTGATTGCAACAGGGATGTGTGGTGTCTCCATGGCTGTTCAATCTGTATATGGATGGGGTTATAAAAGAGATACAAGGTAGGGCAGTGGATGTTGGAGCGGCCCTAATAGGAGAGGGCAGTGTGTGGAAATTCTCTATACTGTTGTTTGCAGATGATACTGTGTTGTTAAGTAGAGACGAACGGAATCTGCAAGCCATGGTGAATGAGTCTGGGAGAGTGTGTAAGGAAGAATAAAGATATAGTCTTCGAGAGAAATGAAGTCTATGAATGTAAAGTGAGGTTGGATGAGGAGGAAATGGAAAATGTGAGTGGGTTTAAGTACTTGGCTAGTGTGACGAGTAAGGATGGAAGTTTAGAGGGTGAAGTGCTTGAAAGGGTACAACAATGAAGAGAGGTTGCTGACTGGGTTAAGAAAAATACTAATTTTGCATTGCAAGGTTTTCCTTTATTTACAAACAATGGCACAAACTAATTTGGAAAAAAAAATATGATTAAATTTTTGTAAAAGGTGCAGATGGTACCTAAAAAGTTGGTAGTTTTTCAAACAACTGACTATTCCACTTAATAACATTTAACGGAAAGAAGTCACACCAAGCTGAGCAATGTTAGCAGTGGAATAATTTCGGCAATGCTGAAAACTCGATCTGATGGAGCAGACGTAGCAGTACACCCAATTACCTCTCTTGCAAGGTTCTTCAGTGGATGCAGAGCTTGTGACACTTCTTTCCAGTATAGCAATGGATCACTGGAAAATGGCATAGTTCCTTCCTCTACATATTGCTTCAACAAAAGACTCACTGACATTGTGCTTCCCTCTGATCCCCATTGATTTTGGAGCTTTCATGAACATTTTGGTATGAAAGAGAAGAGTTTGCGTCTTTTTGATTCCTTGTTACTTTCTTTATCCATTGTTGACCCCTCGTGAACCACCTCCAATTCTTCAAGCATTTCCTTGACATATGTCAACACTTGGTCCTTCTGCTCTTGTAATGAAAGCCAGTCCAGTTTGAACCTAGAAGTTAGAAAAGCCGCCTCTAGAACAAATCTCATTTCCATGTATGGATCCAATATTTTCTTCACTGAGTCCAATAGCACTTTATCCAGTTGTTCACAGTATTAAAATTTGGTACTAGGAATTAGATTCTCCAGTGAATGTTTAAGTCCCTGAATCACTGGTCCAATAGCAGTCAGTTATGGCCACCTGTCATTCCACAACTTCTGTGGCCTCATGAAAGGGTTCGAGGACAATCACAAGCTCTTTTAAGGCCGAAATCTCCCCTGGCATGATTTTCTTACTCCTCTGCTTTCTCTGGGACAGAAGATCAATTGCATTATTCACCTCTACAGGGTTCTTGAGTATAGATATCACCATTTTCAACTGTGAATTCCATCTTGTCACAGTTTTTGTCTGGAGAGCAATCCCTTTAGATGGAAGGTACGGAGCAGCTACTGTTGATTTCCTGAGTTGATCAAGGATGCAGCTTTCTGAAGTGCTGATGAGAGCAGTGAATATTTTTACATTTGGGTGAGTAAATTCATCTCTCACGCACAGTTGCTGAGTCTGTGCAAAAAAATCTCATTCTTTGAGGATGGACAGTCAGAACATCTTTAATATCCTCATCAATGATGTTGGGGTCACACGAATTTCCAGCCTCCTCTTCCTTCTGATCTATGCAAAAACTTGGCAAGGAAATGTCAATTGCTTTCATCATTGAAGATGAATTATCAGCTACAACTTTCTTTACTTTCGCTTGAATGCTGAACCGATTGACAATTTCCTCATAGGCAGATGCAGTGTTAAATGCTGTGTATCAGCTTTCAAATTTATCACAACCCAACTCAGCTGGATCAGGTTCCTTAAGGGAATAGGTGTTCAGAACAAAGGCAGGAGAACTGTCAAAACGCGGCTTAGGTGCGTTAATCCTGGGGCATCTTAATCCCATAATGACAGCTTGGAATGGGGTTAACTTACCTGTATCACTTTCCTCCCTTTTCACAGTTACAATAATATTAAACTACAGTTAACTTATCACATAATTACAGTTACAGTTAATTATTCATTTTTGCTTTCAATTACAATTATAATTACAATTACAATGTTACAAGGGATGGGGTGGAGAGGTATATGAGAGAGGGGGGTGTGAGTTGGGAGCAGGGCAGTGAAATGGCGGGGGACAGGGCGACTTCGAGGCGATTTGTTTGTGGCCACCCCAAACGGGATTGAGGCGTCTGGTAATAGATAGATAGACAATGTTTCTGTAATTAACTACATTTCAGTTAAATTGCAGTTACAATTACTCTAACCCTGCTGGTGTGTGGGAAAGTGTGAAGGATTATACTACCGCACATAAAAATATAAAGTATTAGGCAAAGTACACATAAAAAATTGTTCTCAGGTTACACTGTACAGTATGTCAGCTTATAAGTACAAGTACGTGTTATGGTAATATAGTGCAAAATACATGCAAATTGGTCTTGTGATAGTAATAATGAAACTATATTGTACAGTTTCACTATTGCAATATGAACTTAGCCAGGTAAGTGACTTTACATCATGAGAATCTAAAATATAAGGAAAAGTTTGGTTATAAGGAAACAGTCTCAAGATACAGTGAATGTGAACTTGCAGTACAAGTGCCAATAAGAGCTGAGGTAATATAGTGCAACATACATGTACTCTGGCTTTGTTGTGATAGTAAATTACTGGTAGTATTTATTTTGTGAAAATTTTTCAAACAGAGTAAGAACTTTGCTAAGTAACTGCTTTAGAAGTTAAGAAAGCTAAGGGTGAAAAGAAAAAAAAATATTCAGGGATAACTCGAGCAAATGACATGACAGAAATTATACTCGCAGAGAAAATAAAAGTAATATTTGTGGCAAGTCTTTCTATCTATCTATCTATTGCCAGACGCCTCAATCCCGTTTGGGGTGGCCACAAACAAATCGCCTCCAAGTCGCCCTGTCCCCCGCCATTTCACTGCCCTGCTCCCAACTCACACACCCCTCTCCCATATACCTCTCCACCCCATCCCTCCATCTCATCCTCGACCTCCCCCTCCCTCTTCCCCCCTCCACCTCACTCACATACACTCTCTTCGTCAGTCTTTCACCCTCCATCCTCTCCACATGGCCAAACCACCTCAGTGTGTTCCTCATAACGCTTCCTATCACATCCACATCCACACCACAACGCTCCTTTATATCCTCATTCGTCAGCCTGTCTCTCCGCGTGACTCCACAGGCTCCTCTTAAATAACTCATTTCCACTGCTCTCACTCTTGACTTGTGTCCTTCCAACAATGTCCAAGCTTCACTTCCGTACGTTAGAGTCGGTATCACAATACTGTCATGTAGTAACTTTTTCACTTCCATGCTCACTTCCCTGTTTCTTATCACTGCTTTCAAAGAACCAGCAACCTTTCTTCCCTGCTGTACCCTTTCAAGCACTTCACCCTCCAAACCTCCATCCTTACTCATCACACTACCCAAGTACTTAAACGTACTCACATTTTCCAATTCCTCACCATCCAACCTCGCTGTACATTCATTAACTTCACCTCTCTCAAAGACCATCACTTTACTCTTCCCTACATTCACCTTTAGGTTCCGTTTCTTACACACTCTCTCAAACTCATCCACCAAGCCTTGCAGCTCCCCTTCGTCTTCACTCAACAACACAGTATCATCTGCAAATAACAGTACAGGGAGTTTCCAAACACTATCCTCTCTCACCAGGGCCACTCCAACATCCACTACCCTATCTTGTACCTCTTTTATTACCCCATCCATGTATAGATTGAACAACCATGGAGACATGACACATCCCTGTTTCAAACCAACTTTCAAAGAGAAAAATTCACTTAGTTCACCATCCACACGCACTGCAGCCTTCGCACCATCGTACATACTCTTCACAGCATTCAACAACTTCCCATCTACTCCATATATTCTTAACACTTTCCACAAGTATTGTCCAATAAACCATGACATTTGTTTCCTTTCTGTCTGATCCCACACACTGTAATTCACAGAGTTTCTCTGAAAGGGCCACAAAAATTGGGCGAATAAACTATGTTAGCCACAAGTACAAACGGTGGTGATTCATTCATTCATGCAGCTGTGGCAGTGGTCAATTGTTAGGAGTATCAGGCTGAAGTGGGACAGCGGGAAGTATGAGTGAGTGGGGATACCCCACCATGCTGACTGTGTGCTGTAGTTGTCGATTCACCTGCTCGTACGAACACAGCCTCCCACAGCCAAAAATATTGCCTCCATTCATCACCTACTACCTCCACAATGCCTTCGCCCAGGGACCTGAAGACACTTGCAGTGGAGAAAAGAAGGATTGGTGAATACTGTGATCTTTAATTAAAATTTTATGTGCTGTAGTTATCGACCTGTGGCTGGTGGAAAACGTCAACTAAAAGAAAAAAAAAAACGCATACCAGAAAGCCTCGGCTCAAAAGACCTCCAAGCTTTAGGGGTTAAAGAACATTGTATGGATCAAACGTTCGGCCCTTTATCGCAAAAAATGTTTGCTTAGTTTGGTTAGAACTTGGTTTTGAGATTTAAGTTAACTAAATATAAATTTGTCCATATTCTGAAAACAGGTGAAAGGTCAAGGCCACAGAGAGCGATAAAAATAATTATTTTCTATCTGATATAAGCCAACAGGGCAGAAAGGTTGAATTTCATGTGAAGATGAAGCAACTCCATTTTGAGTTAATTCAGTTGAAGGTCAGTGGCACAAGGCAGGATTAAAGTTTCAATCATAAGGCACTTCACACGAACAGTGATCACCTGTTGTGCACGACACTACGTTGCTGATCGGCATGGAATCATGGTGATGGAATACACTGTAAACCGTAGATCAAAAGCTGGACAGGTCCTTCACTTCACGTCTAGGTCATTATTGTGCAACATCTCTTTATTACTATATTCCAAAAACAAACATGCACACGGATTGTGTGGATGTGGGTGGGGGTGCCCTTTTTATAGTGCATCTTGTTTATAATATGTTCCATCTTCATTAAGAGAACTTATCCACCACTGAAGACAACCCTTCCAGCTCTAGAGGTTAGATATACCCGTTGTTAACCTCCTTCAATACGAAGTCCTTTTATTTAGCTCATTTACACTGTCTGGTAAAAGCAGAAAATTTCGCGGAGAAGGCACTATCATACTGAAGTGGGTTAAAACAGATCATGGGAAAAAGACAGGCACACAAAAAGATACATACACAGACACACAGACCAGTATACAAATAAACACACACACACACACACACACACACACACACACAAACACACACACTTAGAAATACACATTTATATACTCGTACACTTACAGGCATGAACATACAGTCTCTCTCTCTCTCTCTCTCTCTCTCTCTCTCTCTCTCTCTCTCTCTCTCTCTCTCTCTCTCTCTCTCTCAGACCCTTTTAGCTGAAGGTCATCTTTGCATAATAACTTTGATGCCTTAATTCACTTTACTGACATATTTTCACTGTCTCTCATTAGCTATGACTTCCTCCCTCTTACACTCACACGAGATTTCTTACGCCCATTATCACCGTCACGCAGTCTCTCTCTCTCTCTCTCTCTCCCTCTCTCTCATCTAATATTCCTTCCACTTTTTCCTCCCGAGGCTCCTATTTCCTCACGACATTGCTCCAGTGTTTTTTGTGCAGTGGAAACAAGGTTATCTTCCCTTTCATGCTTCTTGCTCTGCCACCTTAGTTCTCTCTCTCTCTCTCTCTCTCTCTCTCTCTCTCTCTCTCTCTCTCTCTCTCGACACAGAGAGAAGATCTCTGTATGTTCATTTTTGTATTTGTATCTTTGATGCAAAATATTAATAGAGCAATTAATGAAAGAAATCGTCTCCACACTTTAATTCACACTGGCGACGATGTCACAACCCAAGGAAAGTAAGAAACACACACACACACACACACACACACACACACACACACACACACACACACATCATTAGAACAGCTAAATGGCAGTTAAAAATGAATAAAGATCCTATGATCTGTAATCGATACATAAATGGCAATATACCGACTTGAGACAGTGCCACTCTTCAGTGCCGAAGGTGCCCTTGTCGTGGATTATAAGGAAATTGCTTCCATTTCCAATAGTTTTTTCAGTTCACTCTTCACAGATGATTTCAGTGAAATACCTGAAGAATAAGGACAGATACACCACAATGTATTAAGTAGTATAGTCTACATATCAACAGTAATGGCAAAGATAAACTTACCGCTCTAAACTGAATAGTAACAAAACCCCTGGTGGAGACAATTTTTTACCTTGGAATATCAGAACATGTAGGGCATGTAATATGTGATCCCATCACGTTGTTTTTAAACTCTACAATAAGGAAAGGTTCTGTAAGACTGAAGACTAGCCAATGTAACTCCCATATATAAAAAAGGCAGTAGAGACCAACCAGATAACTACTGTATAAGCCATTTAGCTTAACTTCTGTCTTGGGAAAAATTCTTGAATTATTAATAAGAGATCGGATAGCCGAGTCCCTAAATTATAATAACGCAATTAGTAACACCCAGATAGCCGACTAAGTGACAGAAAACAACGTGTCGTAGTAAATGAAGTGGAATCAGATTGGGCCCAAGTGGCTAGTGGTGTTCCTTAAGGATTAGTGTTGGGACCAATCTTATTCATAATGAATATTAACGATATCGATGTTGAGCAACAGTTTAATTTCTAAAGTTGCGGGAGATACAAAAATCGGGAATACTGAATTAACCCAAGCCCTCAATATTAGCCTCCAAATGACTTTTACAAAATTGCCTTATGGTCAGAAAAATGGCAAATTCCCTTTGGTGTCAGTAAATACAGGTATTACAATATGGTCCAAAAAACGAAAAGTACAATTGCAAAATGCAATGCCAGATAATTAGCTAGTTCTCACAAGTTAAAGGTAAAGGAATAATAAATTCAGATAATCTTAATTTTTCAAATCAGTGTATCCTTGCCAGGAATAAGCCAACAAAACCCTAGGGTTCATCGAAATGAATTTTACATATATAAGTAAAGATGCTGTGATCTCACAAAATAAAAGCATAGTTTGGCCACACGTAGAGTTTGGAATCAATTCTGGGCACCGTATCTGGTCAAAGATATACACAAACTCGAAGCTGTACAACGCAGGGCTACCGAGTTAAACTCTTCCCTGAGGAATAAAACCATATCTCGAGAGGCTTTGGGAACTGAATTTATTCTGTCTGAGACGACGATGAATCAGGGGTCAGCTAACTGAACGTTCTAAGGTATCCAATGGTTTTAGTAATACCGAATTCAACAATCTATTTAGAGATATTATTGAGACCACAAATCGAAGAACTGGCATGAAACTGCAAGCAAACATGGCTAAACTTGAAACAAAAAGAATTTCTGCACATTTTCCGTTGTATGTAACTGGAATAAAATCCCTTGGAACGTAGTCGACGCACAGCCATAATAGCTTTAAAAAGAGACTTTTCTCTCGATATCCATCTTGATGCGATCGGTATTATATAAATACGAAACATGTGTACACATATGCATATGTATAAGAAGGCAAACGAGTGAATTTATATCCTGCCTATCAGGGGTGGAGAGGGTAGACTGTCGATTTATACTCGCATCCCACCTGACCTGACCAAACCCAGGTATGCTTTAGCAGGTGTGGCCATCGCCTTCACCTATGGACCCTTATCCTTGTTTATCCTTTCGGGACACGAAGCAAAGATATATATATATATATATATATATATATATATATATATATATATATATATATATATATATATATATATATATATATATATATATATTGTTACATAGCCTATGATTTCATCATCCTTTGTGTAATTTTAACGCACAGTTGCTGCATGTTTGATCACGAGCGTGTTCTGCCTCAGTCCCCCCCTTCTACCGTTATAGTAGAGTGAGTCGTCCTTTCTGTTATTCAGTGCGGGATTGTCGACCGTTTGTCCCCATCGCTTCATTTGCGCGTCCTTCTTACAAGTTGTATCAAGCTCTGCTGGCCCCTATATAATGAGCTCAGTCTCTGCATCATTGCCACTTAGATCTGCTCCTCATTTTGTTCAAATCTCTGTCCTCCCCTGTACAGATATTATTATTGTGAGTGCTCAAGAAATCTCCAAACATCTAGCAGCTGTGTGTAATTTGAGTATAACTGTTGTTGCATTTTGTTCTTGTACTGTATAGCATAAGTTTAATTTGTAGGCCTAGTGAAATTGTAATTTATGTAGGGTTCTTTGTCAGTCATTTTTGATAATAGTTTGTATCTGTAATAATTTATCTGGCATTCACTGAGTATTATCTGGTATCTCATTTTATCAGGGCTGACTTAGATAAATTTATTCTTGCTAATTTCGTGTTAATAGAGGCTATTGCAGTTAACCATATATTTAACCTGTTTATTTGCCATTACATTATCTTATGAGTTCTGAATGTTTTGTTGTTAATTTAAGCATTAAACTTTAACTTGTAATTTTACCTAACTCTTTTGTTTTGAACCTGGAACTTTACAGGACAGTAGTGACTCTTCGTATTCTCACTTAAAGTGTACATTATCTTTCTCTGTTCCGTAACATAAATTTGGCGACCTCATATCAGGATATTCAGGATATTATCATAAGGATATTGTTTGATATTTTGTGACTGTGATATATTCATGATGGCTACTATTTCTACACTTGATGAAGCCAAAGATTTTTTGTCAAATGTGCAAACAGTGTGTGATATAGAAAACAGAACAAAGAATGAACTTAAGCTTGTTGCTCAACAATTGGGAATTGCAGTTCACTCTCATCATTCTAAGGATCAAATTGTTGGCATGATTAATAAAAGCTTGTTTAATGTAACTCCTCCAAATGAGCAAACGCAGATTGAATTAGCTAAGTTACAGCTAGCTCTGCAGGAGGCTCGTGCTAAAGAAGCTGAATTTCAGGCAAATGCTAAGCAGGCGGAGTCTCAGGCTCGTATTGAAGAGGCGCAGGTACAGGCTCAGGCACAAATTGAACTTGCCAGGATTCAGGCAGACCATGAGTATCGCATGAAACAAGGTGGAACTGGATCATCTAGCTCTGATGATTTTGATGTGGCTAAAAATGTTAAACTTGTCCCTCCTTTTAATGAATCTGATTTAACAAAGTATTTTCAGTTGTTTGAGAGGGTAGCTACAGGTTTTAATTGGCCTAAGGAGTATTGGCCAGTACTCCTTCAAACTGTTCTCACCGGTAAAGCTCAAGTAACTTATGCATCTTTGCCTCAGGATCAGTCTGATAATTATGATGTAGTTAAGAGCTTGATTCTTAAGGCCTATGAGCTTGTTCCTGAAGCTTATAGAGTAAAATTTAGGACAACTTACAAGCAAGATAAGCAATCCCATGTTGAGTATGCAAAAATCAAAGAAGATCTGTTAGAGCAGTGGTTAAATTCTAAGAATGTGGATTCTGATTTTGACAAGTTTAAGCAGATGATTTTGCTGGAGGACTTCAAAAGGTGTATTTATAAAGATGTAAGCCTATATCTTGATGAGAAAAGAATAGATAATTTGTCTGATGCTGCAGTTTTAGCTGATGAATATGTTCTCACTCACAAGAGATATTTTAGAGGAAAAAGGAAAGCTGAGAGTCAGTACGTTGCCTCTACTCAGAGTACAGGTAACAGGAAAGAGAATAAAGATGATGTTTCTCAGGAAGTAAATACCAGCTTCACCTCTAGATTTCAGAAAAGTAAATGTACTTATTGTAGTAAGCTTGGTCATACTACGGAGAGATGTTTCAGGAGACAGCGTGATGTGAACAAAAAGGAGTCTTTAAATATTCAGTCAATTGGTCTAGTGTCCACTCTTGAGAGTTCCCAGAATTCTTTAACTGAGTTAACTGAACCTGCTTTGAGGGGTAACTTAAATTCTCATGATGGAGCTCCTCTTTTGAGCAGTAACGTGGGTGACACTCTCAAGAGTTCATGTGCTAATTTCCTGTCTGATGGTTTTGTCAGTCCTCTGGACAGTAATGACAGGAAATCAGTTAAAATATATCGTGATACAGGTGCTTGCCAATCCCTTATGCTGACCAGTGTTCTAGGCTCTAATTTTAATTCCTCTGATGAAACTGTAATCTTACAAGGTGTAGGGAATAATTACTTCTCTGTTCCTCTGTGCAGAGTGAATTTAGAGTCTGGTTTTGTTAATGGTTCTGTTATGGTTGGGTTGGTTGAGACACTCCCAATGTCAGGTGTAACTTTCTTACTTGGAAATGATATTGGTGGAAGTCAAGTGTGTCCAGCTCCTCAGTTGTCTAGTGAGCCAGTGGCTGTGTCCCGGGATTGTGATGTCCCTGATGTGTTCCCTGCATGTGCTGTCACTAGGGCTAAGTCTAAAGTTACTGGTGATTTAGAGGATAATGATGATGATGATGTTATCCTAGCTGACACTTTTCTTGCTAATTTGGACCACTCACCAGATGAGGCAGTACCCCGTAGTGTTGATAATTTGTCTCGTCAAGAGTTGGTTGAGTTGCAGGTTGCTGACCCTGAGTTGAAAGGTCTAGCTAACTCTGCTTACAGTGAAGAAGAGTCAGCCGGTGCTTCTACTTGTTATTATGTAAAGTCAGGAGTACTTATGAGGAAGTGGAGACCCCAACAGCATCAGCCGACTGTGAATGGGAGGTTGTACATCAAGTTGTCATCCCTCGTGTTTGTAGGCAGGATATCATTAGAGTGGCTCATGATTCCAGTTTGGCAGGACACCTTGGAGTGAGGAAGACTGTGGCACGCATTTTGAAACACTTCTACTGGCCAGGTATCTTCAGGGATGTTTCCTGGTATTGTAAGTCTTGTCACACCTGTCAAGTTGTGGGAAAGTGTAATCAGACCGAAAAGGTTGCACCTCTAGTTCCCATTCCTCCTTTTGAGGCGCCTTTCACCCGTGTGTTGGTGGATATTGTGGGCCCTCTTCCTAAGACTTCTTCAGGATTTTCTTATGTGTTGACCCTGATTGATATGGCTACTCGTTATCCTGAAGCCATTCCACTTAGAAATATCTCAGCAAAGAACGTGGTTAAGGAAATGCTAGGGTTCTTCACAAAGTTTGGTCTGCCCAAGGAGGTACAGTCCGACCGGGGAAGTAATTTCATGTCAAATGTTTTCAAGCAGTCTCTGAAAGAGTTGGGCATCACCAAGATCACGTCTTCAGCTTACCATCCCCAGACCCAAGGAGCGTTGGAGAGATATCATCAAACACTCAAATCGATGCTCAAGAAATACTGTTTGGAACATCAGAAAGACTGGGATAAAGGTCTTCCATTCGTTGTGTTTGCCGCAAGAGAATCTCCAAATGAATCACTGGGCTTCTCACCTTTTGAACTACTGTTTGGCCATGAAGTAAGAGGACCCCTTAAGTTACTCAAGGAATGCTGGCTGTCGGAGGAAGATGACGTCAACCTGCTGGAGTATGTGATGAAGTTCAAAGAACGGCTGTCCACTGCTTTACAGCTGGCGAGAGAGAATTTAGGAGCTGCTCAGGAGAAGATGAAGACTTGGTATGATAAGAAGTCCAGGTTACGCCACTTTCAGCCAGGAGATCAGGTTTTGATTCTGCTACCAGTTCATGGGCAACCTCTTCAAGCCAAGTTTAGTGGCCCTTATTTCGTGGAGAAGAAACTCAGTGATGTCAGCTATGTCATCGCCACACCAGATCGTAGAAAGAGCAAGCAACTATGTCACATCAACATGCTAAAGTTATATCACAGGCGGGACGAAAATAATCCAGTCTGCACTGTAGCTGTTCCACCCGAGTCTACAAGTGAAGCTCTCCCATGCAGTATGAGCCTGAGTGATAGTTTGGGGAAGAATCCTGATATCATGAATGATCTCCAGACTAAGCTTTCTCATCTACCTCCCAAGGAAAGGCAGGAGTTTTCGGCATTACTGCAGGAGTACCCGCAAGTGTTCCGTGCTACTCCAGGAAGAACCACTGTGTTGATGCATGATGTCGATGTTGGAGACGCAAAGCCAATTAAATTGCCTCCTTACCGTGTGAACCCAGTGAAAGTTCCTCTCATCCAGAAGGAGCTTGGCTACCTGTTGGACCACAAGATGATTGAGCCCTGTCAGAGCGAGTGGAGTTCTCCTGTCACTCTAGTCCCTAAGCCAGGTGGGTCACAGAGGTTTTGCATCGACTACAGACGTGTTAATCAGATAACCAAAATAGACACTTACCCTCTCCCTCGCGTGGAAGATTGCATAGACAAGATCGGAAAGGCTAGGTACATAAGTAAGTTTGATTTGTTAAAGGGATACTGGCAAGTACCTATGACTGAACGTGCTAGGGAGATCTCATGTATTGTAACATTAGGAAAGACATTTGCATGGTCTGTAATGCCATGTACAGATTGTTTTAGAGTAATAAGAAATTTCCTTTGTAAATTTCTTTTTTCTTTGTGGGGAGGTGTTACATAGCCTATGATTTCATCATCCTTTGTGTAATTTTAACGCACAGTTGCTGCATGTTTGATCACGAGCGTGTTCTGCCTCAGTCCCCCCCTTCTACCGTTATAGTAGAGTGAGTCGTCCTTTCTGTTATTCAGTGCGGGATTGTCGACCGTTTGTCCCCATCGCTTCATTTGCGCGTCCTTATTACAAGTTGTATCAGGCTCTGCTGGCCCCTATATAATGAGCTCAGTCTCTGCATCATTGCCACTTAGATCTGCTCCTCATTTTGTTCACATCTCTGTCCTCCCCTGTACAGATATTATTATTGTGAGTGCTCAAGAAATCTCCAAACATCTAGCAGCTGTGTGTAATTTGAGTATAACTGTTGTTGCATTTTGTTCTTGTACTGTATAGCATAAGTTTAATTCGTAGGCCTAGTGAAATTGTAATTTATGTAGGGTTCTTTGTCAGTCATTTTTGATAATAGTTTGTATCTGTAATAATTTATCTGGCATTCACTGAGTATTATCTGGTATCTCATTTTATCAGGGCTGACTTAGATAAATTTATTCTTGCTAATTTCGTGTTAATAGAGGCTATTGCAGTTAACCATATATTTAACCTGTTTATTTGCCATTACATTATCTTATGAGTTCTGAATGTTTTGTTGTTAATTTAAGCATTAAACTTTAACTTGTAATTTTACCTAACTCTTTTGTTTTGAACCTGGAACTTTACGGGACAGTAGTGACTCTTCGTATTCTCACTTAAAGTGTACATTATCTTTCTCTGTTTCGTAACAATATATATATATATATATATATATATATATATATATATATATATATATATATATATATATATATATATATGTGTGTGTGTGTGTGTGTGTGTGTGTGTGTGTGTGTGTGTGTCCAAGTACTGACATAGGTATATATGACATTGTGCATTTGCACACATGCATGGGCATGCCGATTTTTGTCTATGTACCGTACGTAGCAACTAAGTATACTGTTAAAATTGAAACCTATCTTCATAAATAAAAATAATAGAGGGTCCACGCAATAGATTAAGATTAGCACAGATAAGTGGCTGTATGCTTAGCCTTTTCTTTTCCAGTGTTATAATTTCTGTCTATTCTATGATATTCTCTTGAGGCTTTTCAACCCGTTCCGTGCCGGGGAAAAAAAAAAAAAAAAAATGATTCCCCTCTATGTCGGCCAATTTTGGAACGTTTTTTTCTGGCTGAGTGGGCTTAATACATCAATATAAGATCCCTGGCACTAATAAAAGTAATCACTTGGACTACTAAAGCCAGAAAGTTTGCTGAATCAAGTCAAGTTGGTGCCACTCTACCTCTGAAATCTTCGAGGTTACTGAGAGAGCAGAGTGGCTGTGGGCTTGTGAACCGATATTGGATTTTTTTTTTAATGGCTAAATGGGCTGAATACATCAATATAAGATCACTGGCACTAAAAAATGTAATCACCAAAACCATAAAGTTGGTTGAATCGAGTAATGTTGGTGCCACTCTACCTCTGAAACCTTCGAGGCTACTGAGGGAGCAGAGCGACTGTGAGCTTGTGATCCGATTTTTTTTTCTTGGTATGTGTGTGTGTGGGTGGGTAAACGGGCTTAATACATCAATATAAGATCCTTGGCACTAATAAAAGTAGTCACCAAAGCCAGAAAGTAGGTCGAATCGAGTCAGGTTGTGCCACTCAACCCATGAAATCTTCAAAGCTACAGACAGAGCAGAGCAACTGTGAGCCTGTGAAGACTCAATCGCCTCCCGCGCTCATAAATCAGTGTTGTAAGAGTAGTGGAGAAATGTCTGAAGTTAGCAAGATACGATATTACCTTCCATTTTACTTTGGTTTCCTGCAATGACTTCTCAGTGCTACAGGATGGAGATCTACATCACTGGCGTTTTTGAAGGGGATGTAGATATATACCACCGGCTTTTTTTATGGGGATATATATCTATGCCGATTAATAATGAATCGAGGACCGTAGGAAATGAGTGTATAATTTCCAATTTTCCAGCAGTCTTAAAACACGCCCCCCACTAGTGGGAAGGGCTATGAAGATAGGGAAAAATGTGGGGTTAAAGTTGACAGTATGGCATAAACCTAACCTAACCAACATAATCTTTCCTAACCTAATCTAACCTAACCTAGCCCAACCTATTTGCACTGGTAATGACACAGAACAAGTATATAATGTAAGAAACCCAAAACACACATAAGAATTGATGTAATAATTAGTGGCAAGAAACTGGACTTCTACACGATAAACTTTGTCTAACAAATGGATTGAAAACTGTATGATTGGATGTGTCCCATCATACAAATCTGGGTCACATATAAACATTAAAATTGATTTCAAAGAAGGTGTCTTGCAAAAGATATCAAGTTTTGTGAAGCAACAACATTTATGAAAAATGATTTAAATCTGGATAATTTTCCAATTTCAGCTACACAACCATTGACAATCCTTTGAAAATTTAACTGTCACGTATTAATTTTGCCATAAATATAAAGACGTGTTGGGGTACTCACTGACCTTACTCTAATGCAATAATCATGGTGTAGCCTGAGCAAAAAATCCTGGTAGGCCTAGGCTACTCAAACGTTATAATCACACTTCCAACAAATACTAAAGTTACTTCTGTAATATGATGATAGGAACGATAACTACCTGTAAAACACTTCCTAACAGCAAGAGCTCATTATCATGCAGATAAACTAAAGAAGCCCTTACTTTTTGACGTGCTCAAAGCTCCATCAGGATATCTTGGGTTCTGGTCGAGATTGAGGCATTAAACGCTGATGTCACGTCTTCCCATGCCTTCTTCTTCTTCTCCAGGGCAGCAGCTCCTGTCGACCTGCCCTAGACTATTTCTCCTTTTCCTTTATCAATTTCAATAGCTGTATTCTTTCAGCAGCCGACAGCGGAACTGCTTTATCACCTTCCATCTCGGCGTTTATATGGTGACCCACATTGCCAACTGTACACACGATGCCGTCGCTGTTATAACAACGTTCTGCTACATAAAAACACATTATTGGGATTAATAATGAAGTTCATACGTCTGTTCAAAAGTATACATCAATATGAAGGCAAATAACACTCCTTACAATCGTTTTTATTCACTTTATTCAGTATTAGCTTGCATAGGTTGGTACACCACAAGGGATCGTCGGGAGAGCGCGTGTTTTGATGTGCGTCGGGATGACTTGTAATACCACTTTCACTATCCCGATCAACAATCACGATAACGATCGCCTTCGGGTCCGATGAGGATCGGGTCTGACTTGTAATACGGCGGTAAATCCTACAAGGTGACATTTCTCATTTTTTTTCTTGTAGGGCAAAAGCCAGAGAGACTGGAGAATGGGGGAGAGACTGCTGTTGTGCTATATTTTCTACTACTTTTATAATTTGAGTACTGTGTTTGTGTTAAGGCCGTTAAGGTCTGAGTGGTCTGTGTACTATGTAACACTCTCTCTCTCTCTCTCTCTCTCTCTCTCTGCAATTGCAAGTTCCCTCCATTGTGTCGTGACGGAGCTTGTCAAAGGAACAGGATGGAGAAATCATCTCTTCGCCTGATTACCTCTCAGGCTGGAGGGAAGAAAGCTGGGATGGAAGAAAAGTAGGAGGGAATGAGTGAGCGAAGGAGAGAAGATGTGTCAGAGAAAATGAATGGGAAGAAGACAGAGAGGAAGGAGCCTTCATGAACTAGGGAGAAATACCAAGATGTAGGAAATGAGAGGCGTTAACAGGGAGAGGGAGGGCAATGAGGGAAATTGGAAAGAAAGGAAGGGTGTAGGGGAAAATGGCAGGAATGGCGAAAAGATAAGAGAGATGCAAGTAAAGAGTGTATGAGTTATTAAGTAAGGTAGGGAACGAGGGACCGGGAGAGGGTGGGAAGGAGGAGGTAAGGCAACATTACGAAGGATTACAAAGGAAAGCAAAGAACAGTAGACCTGTTAGTCCTTTGCTGCTGTTTGGTATCCGGAAAATTATAAGTAACAAAACTATTCTACCAGTTAAAGACAAGAAAAGCAGGAGGGCTCCCCCACCCCCCACCCACCAAACCTGCCAGGAGAAGCCTGCAGGAATTAGTGAGAACTACCACCATGCAGCACAGGAAAGCTGTCATGGAAATTTTTTAGGACGGATGAAAAGGAAAGCTTATTCCATAATATGTACCTGAAAAGTAAAGTAACATTAAGTCGATAATATTATTCGGTGTTGTTCTGCGATTGTATCCTCAAGGCTCTGAAGGAGAAAAAGAAAAGTTGAATCACACTAAAGAACTGTATTATTCTGGAGTGAACATACATATCTGGGGGTTACAAGACATACTTATCCAAGCAGTTTATAAAATTCAAACTGTATCACAGTTTACTACATTGGATTGCAGCTTGTTCCATACATTTAAACTCTATTAAAGAAGAAATGCTCAACTTCATGAGACTGAAATAGTCTGTCGATAATTTTATGCCCATTACCTCTAGTATAATTTGTGAAATCTTTTGTGAAATATTTATCGATGGCTATATTATCATGTCATTTGAATGTTTTTATACTTGAATTATATCTTCTCATAACCTGTATTTAGTTAAGTTTCAGCGATCCATGGTTTCTAAATGATCCTCGTATGGTTTGTTTCTCAGTCTAGGTATCATGTTTGTCATCCTTCGTTGCACTGTCTCAAGTTTATATTATTTGTAATAAGGCGACAAGAATTGGACACAATAATCCAAGTGTGGGTGTACAAGAGAATTAGACAAGGTCTATCTATCTCTATGCAAAGTCTACATTCCCCAGAGAAAGGGAGGTAGCCAAGACAGGACGAAACATTCCCAATTTACTCATACACTCACACACACACACACACACACATCTATTCGTAACTTAGCCCCAAGGGGAGGAGGGACAGATCCTCACCGTGCCACACCACACGAGGGTAAACTGCGCAGTGCAATCAGCGACATCCGCAGTAGGGATCGACAGCAGAACTGGTTTAACCTTGCCACATCATAACGGGTTTCGTTTAATTTCTGAAAATCCGCTTTCTTGTCGTAACTGACCCTGACTTTTTTTACACTAAATGTAAGGTTGAATGTGACCATACGATAGTCACTGGTACTAAACTCTTCTCTTGCCATGAAATTGCTTACTAAGTTTGCACATGTTGCCAAAACCAGACCCAAATTGCTACTTCCTTTTGGACGGCTTATGTAATGAACTTTATTGTATGTTGGTGTACAGGTCCAACCCTCTTCGTGATGATAGGGCCTCTCCCCATCTGCCAGCTGGTGAAATGAGATTATCAAAGATTACAGTACTTTGGGTGATATATATTTCAGCAAGTTGGCTGTTGATTTCGTTGTCAGTGTTAGTGGACTGCACTAGCACACGATATATGAACATCATGACGGACCCATCCCCTTACCCGCACCTGACCTGATAAGCTGATCAGACCTAATGTGGGAGACTATCCCTTCAGGGCTGTGTCAGCATTTATTCATTCACAGTTTCTCTCCAGTCATTCGTATCATTCGCAGCCACTCTTTCTTGCCCAACAGACATCCCTCTCGCATCTAATGTTCTCTTCACACTGTCCATCCATCCTATTCGTGGTCTTCCTCTCAGCCTTACACCTCTCACATCCGAACCAGTTATCTTTCTCACCAATTACTCTTCATCCATTCTCTCCATATGCCCAAACCATCGCAACACTCTCTGTTCAACTCGATCAGCCATCTCCTGCATAACTCCAGTTCTCCTTCGCACTTCCTCATTTCTCACTCGATCCATGTGCGTCATTTCACACATACTCCTCAGACACCTCATCTCCATTACATTCAAACTATTCCTCTCTGCTACACCCATATTCCATGTTTCAGCCTCACATAAATCAGTCGGTACCACTACACCCTCACACAGCCTTCTCTTTACATCCATTCTAAGCAAACGACATCTGAACACTTTCCTCTCTCGTCCCAGCACTTTCCTACTTCATTCATTCTAAACTTCACTTCTACATCAGTTCTTCCATCTACAGCAACAAGGTGACAGGGTGAAGATGTTATTTTCGATTTGTATTCGAATGCTGTACCAATGAACCTGATCAGCTTGTTGGCTTTCTGAACAGCTTCCGTGCACTGTTATCGTGTAGATCATTTTTACTATGATTCCTGGGTGTTTCATCATGACTGACATCATCTAGTTGAATACTCTTTACAGTGTGACTGATTTTTTTCATTTCTCTTTATAATTTTTAGCACTTTGCATTTACTCTTGTTAAAATCCATCTGCCAAGTATGGGCCCATCTAGACAGTCTGCCGAGGTCACACAGAATTGCCTGTCCCTGTAAAGATGTGTTTGCTCTCTGTCCATCTTTCGTTTCATCAGCAAATTTGGATATTTTGCAAATTAAACCATCAGCTATTTTATTTATATATATTATAAATAGAATAGGACCCAATACTAAGCTCTGTGGCACACCACACGTAACATCTTTTAATTCTGATTCTTTACCTTTTTTACGACTCTCTGTTTACGTCCTGTAAGCCAGTTATCGATCCACCTGAGCACATTGCCTGTGAACCCATGCACCTTCAATTTCTGAAGTAGTCTTGTATAGGGAATTGTATGCAATGCTTTTTGAGAACCAAAAGGGATGATCTCATTGGATCTGGTCTCATCATAAATGTTGAACATATCTTAGACGAAATCAAAGAAATTTGTAAGGCAAGAATGATTATTCCAAAAACTGTGTTGTGGATCTTTGATGTGTTTATTTATTTCTAAGTACTTAACGAATTTATCGCTGATAGGTTTCCAGCAACAAGCACACCACTGAAATTAAGCTTGCAGGTCAACAGTTTTCTGGTTGCTGTTTGTTGCCTTTTTAAAATATTAGATTTACGTTTGCTAGATTCCACTCGTGAGACATCTTACTATTTCTTAGTGATTTATTGAATAGCTCAGCTAATGGCGTAGATATTTCAAACACCGCTTCCCTCAGAACACATGGAGATATTTTATCTAACATTAGTGTTTTATTCACAAGACGTACATCATTCCCACTAAAAGTATTGTTACTAATTGTTACCCTTCACTAAGACAACAGGAAAAGTTGAAGGAAAGGAGTTTTTGTTTTCAGCTTTAAATATCATTGCAAAGAATGTAAATGTAATTTTAGCCATCTCTATTTCATCGTCGGTATGTTCTCCATTATCTGTGACTAGTGGGCCAGTTATTGGTGCTATTACATTCTTGTTCCTGAAATAGCTGAAAAATTCCTCAAAGTTGGATTACTGATACGAGCAACGTGAGCTTGATTTTTTTTTTTTTTTTTTTTTTTGCAGTAAATACCATTATATTTAATTTTATCACTTTGATTCTATATAGCAACATAATTTTTTATGCAATTTTTAAAGCTGATAGGCAACACTTGATATCCGTATTGAACCATTTGAGTTAAATAGTTTTAGCAAGTTGTCTGTGCCCCACTGGAATACATAACTACTGCTTTACTGAGAATATTGTAAATAATTCCCATGCTTCATTATTATAATCAGTTTGAACAATGTGATTCCAATCACTAGAACCAATAATTTCGTTTAATTTTTGAAAATCCGCTCTCTTGTCGTAACTGATCCTGACATTATTGTCACTAAGGTTGAATGTGACCATACGATAGTCACTGGTAGTAAACTCTTCTCCTACCATGAAATTGCTTACTAAGTTTGCACATGTTGCCAAAACCAGACCCAAATTGCTACTTCCTTGTGTTGGACGGCTTATGTAATGAACTTCATTGTATGTTGGTGTACAAGTCCAACCCTCTTCGTGAAGATAGGGCCTCTCCCCATCTGCCAGCTGGTAAAATGAAATCACCAAAGATTACAGCACTTTGGGTGCTCCATACTTCAGCAAGTTGGCTGTTGATTTCGTTGTCGGTGTTAGTGGACTGCACTGACAAACAATATATGAACCCAAGTACTGTTCAGCAATGGAATGTATTTTCAACCACATAAACACTGTCAACATTATCAGTACAGGGCTTAGGCATTACAACTGGATGAAGACACTATAATGTAGAAAAGTTCACCACCCCTTCTGTTGTATTTCTCTCACACCTGAAAATGTTGTAACCTGGTATGTTCTACACTGCTAAAAAAAAAATGTTGTTGTTCCGTACTGAGCAACGATTCTGTTACGCCTATTATATCGTAATCTTCAGGAAGAATATAAACCTCTAATTTAGAAAATTTATCCCTAAACTTACCCGCATTCACGAGAAAAGCCTTAATGTCGTTGCCTCCATGATTCTCTCTTCGTTTATTGGCGTCTACCTTGACTCTTTTACAGGCCTCGCAAGATGAGTGAGGAAGAGAACAAGGAATGGGGAGGGGGGAGGGGGAAGGACGAGGGAGTACGAAAAAGAGAGAGATGAAGGAAGTGCGGCAGGGAAGAGGAAATAAATGAGGAGGGAAATGAAAGAGGGAGGAATAGAGGGAGAAAATCGCGAGTATCTGAGACAACGAGGGAGGGAGGGGAAATCTGTGGGGAGGAGGGGGCATGGAGGTAGGGAGGGAGGGAGGGATTCTTGGATGAAGGGAGGGTGGCAGACTGTGTATAAGAGGAAGAGAGTGAGGGAGAAATGCTCTGAGAGATTGTGATATAGGTAGGAAAATACATACATTGACAGATGAATATGCAGATAGAGTAATGGATAGATAGATAGATAGAAAAACAGATGGTGTTACGGAACAGAGAAAGATAATGTACACTTTAAGTGAGAATACTAAAAAATCACTACTGTCCCGTAAAGTTCCAGGTTCAAAACAAAAGAGTTAGATAAAATTACAAGTTAAAGTTTAATGCACAAACTAACAACAAAACATTCAGGACTCATAAGGATAATGTAATGGCAAATAAACAGGTTAAATATATGGTTAACTGCAATAGCCTCTATTAACACGAAATTAGCAAGAGTAAATTTATCTAAGTCAGCCCTGACAAAATGAGATACCAGATAATACTCAGTGAATGCCAGATAAATTATTAAAGATACAAACTATTATCCACACACACTACAAAGCCAGTCAGGAGACAGGACGTGTGTGCTGGGCAATCCCCAGGTCCTGTCCTCCCCACTTTCTGTTTTTTAATCAGCCCATACACCACTGACCGGGCTAATGTATGGCCCGGCCTGCACTTTGTGTGCAGGGAATCTTTCAACAACAACAAAAACTATTATCAAAAATGACTGACATAACCCAACATTAATCAAAAACCTCACTAGGCCCAAGAATTAACCTTATGCTACACAGTACAAGAAAAAATGCAATAACACTTATACTCAAATTACACACAGCTGCTAGATGTTTGGAGATTTCTTGAGCACTCACAATAATAATATCTGTACAGGGGAGGACAGAGATGTGAACAAAATGAGGAGCAGATCTAAGTGGCAATGATGCAGAGACTGAGCTCATTATATAGGGGCCAGCAGAGCTTGATACAACTTGTAAGAAGGACGCGCAAATGAAGCCATGGGGACAAAGAGTTGACAATCCCGCACTCAATAACAGAAAGGACGACTTCTTCTACTATAACGGTAGAAGGGGGGAACTGAGGCAGAACACGCTTGTGATCAAACATGCAGCAACTGTGCATTAAAATTACACAAAGGATGATGAAATCATAGGCTATGTAACACCTCCCCACAAAGAAAAAAGAAATTTACAAAGGAAATTTCTTATTACTCTAAAACAATCTGTATATGGCATTACAGAACATGCAAAAGTCTTTCCTAGTGTTACAAAACATGAGATCTCCCTAGCACGTTCAGTCATAGGTACTTGCCAGTATCCCTTTAACAAATCAAACTTACTTATGTACCTAGCCTTTCCGATCTTGTCTATGCAATCTTTCATGCGAGGGAGAGGGTAAGTGTCTGTTTTGGTTATCTGATTAACACGTCTGTAGTCAATGCAAAGCCGCTGTGACCCACCTGGCTTAGGGACTAGAGTGACAGGAGAACTCCACTCGCTCTGACAGGGCTCAATCATCTTGTGGTCCAACAGGTAGCCAAGCTCCTTCTGGATGAGAGGAACTTTCACTGGGTTCACACGGTAAGGAGGCAGTTTAATTGGCTTTGCGTCTCCAACATCGACATCATGCATCAACACAGTAGTTCTTCCTGGAGTGGCACGGAACACTTGCGGGTACTCCTGCAGTAATGCCGAAAACTCCTGCCTTTCCATGGGAGGTAGATGAGAAAGCTTAGTCTGGAGATCATTCATGATATCAGGATTCTTCCCCAAACTATCACTCAGGCTCATACTGCATGGGAGAGCTTCACTTGCAGACTCGGGTGGAACAGCTACAGTGCAGACTGGATTATTTTCGTCCCGCCTGTGATATAACTTTAGCATGTTGATGTGACATAGTTGCTTGCTCTTTCTACGATCTGGTGTGCCGATGACATAGCTGACATCACTGACTTTCTTCTCCGCGAAATTAGGGCCACTAAACTTGGCTTGAAGAGGTTGCCCATGAACTAGTAGCAGAATCAAAACCTGATCTCCTGGCTGAAAGTGGCGTAACCTGGACTTCTTATCATACCAAGTCTTCATCTTCTCCTGAGCAGCTCCTAAATTCTCTCTCGCCAGCTGTAAAGCAGTGGACAGCCGTTCTTTGAACTTCATCACATACTCCAGCAGGTTGACGTCATCTTCCTCCGACAGCCAGCATTCCTTGAGTAACTTAAGGGGTCCTCTTACTTCATGGCCAAACAGTAGTTCAAAAGGTGAGAAGCCCAGTGATTCATTTGGAGATTCTCTTGCAGCAAACACAACGAATGGAAGACCTTTATCCCAATCTTTCTGATGTTCCAAACAGTATTTCTTGATCATCGATTTGAGTGTTTGATGATATCTCTCCAACGCTCCTTGGGTCTGGGGATGGTAAGCTGAAGACGTGATCTGGGTGATGCCCAACTCTTTCAGAGACTGCTTGAAAACATTTGACATAAAATTACTTCCCCGGTCGGACTGTACCTCCTTGGGCAGACCAAACTTTGTGAAGAACCCTAGCATTTCCTTAACCACGTTCTTTGCTGAGATGTTTCTAAGTGGAATGGCTTCAGGATAACGAGTAGCCATATCAATCATGGTCAACACATAAGAAAATCCTGAAGAAGTCTTAGGAAGAGGGCCCACAATATCCACCAACACACGGGTGAAAGGCGCCTCAAAAGGAGGAATGGGAACTAGAGGTGCAACCTTTTCGGTCTGATTACACTTCCCCACAACTTGACAGGTGTGACAAGACTTACAATACCAGGAAACATCCCTGAAGATACCTGGCCAGTAGAAGTGTTTCAAAATGCGTGCCACAGTCTTCCTCACTCCTGCCAAACTAGAATCATGAGCCACTCGAATGATATCCTGCCTACAAACACGAGGGATGACAACTTGATGTACAACCTCCCATTCACAGTCGGCTGATGCTGTTGGGGGTCTCCACTTCCTCATAAGTACTCCTGACTTTACATAATAACAAGTAGAAGCACCGGCTGACTCTTCTTCACTGTAAGCAGACTTAGCTAGACCTTTCAACTCAGGGTCAGCAACCTGCAACTCAACCAACTCTTGACGAGACAAATTATCAACACTACGGGGTACTGCCTCATCTGGTGAGTGGTCCAAATTAGCAAGAAAAGTGTCAGCTAGGATAACATCATCATCATCATTATCCTCTAAATCACCAGTAACTTTAGACTTAGCCCTAGTGACAGCACATGCAGGGAACACATCAGGGACATCACAATCCTGGGACGCAGCCACTGGCTCACTAGACAACTGAGGAGCTGGACACACTTGACTTCCACCAATATCATTTCCAAGTAAGAAAGTTACACCTGACATTGGGAGTGCCTCAACCAACCCAACCATAACGGAACCATTAACAAAACCAGACTCTAAATTCACTCTGCACAGAGGGACAGAGAAGTAATTATTCCCTACACCTTGTAAGATTACAGTTTCATCAGAGGAATTAACATTAGAGCCTAGAACACTGGTCAGCATAAGGGATTGGCAAGCACCTGTGTCACGATATATTTTAACTGATTTCCTGTCATTACTGTCCAGAGGACTGACAAAACCATGAGATAGGAAATTAGCACATGAACTCTTGAGAGTGTCACCCACGTTACTGCTCAAAAGAGGAGCTCCATCATGAGAATCTAAGTTACCCCTCAAAGCAGGTTCAGTTAACTCAGTTAAAGAATTCTGGGAACTCTCAAGAGTGGACACTAGACCAATTGACTGAATATTTAAAGACTCCTTTTTGTTCACATCACGCTGTCTCCTGAAACATCTCTCCGTAGTATGACCAAGCTTATTACAATAAGTACATTTACTTTTCTGAAATCTAGAGGTGAAGCTGGTATTTACTTCCTGAGAAATATCATCTTTATTCTCTTTCCTGTTACCTGTACTCTGAGTAGAGGCAACGTACTTACTCTCAGCTTTCCCTTTTTCTCTAGAATATCTCTTGTGAGTGAGAACATACTCATTAGCTAAAACTGCAGCATCAGACAAATTATCTATTCTTTTCTCATCAAGATATAGGCTTACATCTTTATAAATACACCTTTTGAAATCCTCCAGCAAAATCATCTGCTTAAATTTACCAAAATCAGAATCCACATTCTTAGAATTTAACCACTGCTCTAACAGATCTTCTTTGATTTTTGCATACTCAACATGGGATTGCTTATCTTGCTTGTAAGTTGTCCTAAATTTTACTCTATAGGCTTCAGGAACAAGCTCATAGGCCTTAAGAATCAAGCTCTTAACTACATCATAATTATCAGATTGATCCTGAGGCAAAGATGCATAAGTTACTTGAGCTTTACCGGTGAGAACAGTTTGAAGGAGTACTGGCCAATACTCCTTAGGCCAATTAAAACCTGTAGCTACCCTCTCAAACAACTGAAAATACTTTGTTAAATCAGATTCATTAAAAGGAGGGACAAGTTTAACATTTTTAGCCACATCAAAATCATCAGAGCTAGATGATCCAGTTCCACCTTGTTTCATGCGATACTCATGATCTGCCTGGATCCTAGCAAGTTCAATTTGTGCCTGAGCCTGTACCTGTGCCTCTTGGATACGAGCATTTGCCTGAAATTCAGCCTCCTTAGCTTTTGCCTCCTGCAGGGCTAGCTGTAACTTAGCTAATTCAATCTGCGTTTGCTCATTTGTAGGAGTTACATTAAACAAGCTTTCATTAATCATGTCAACAATTTGATCTTTAGAATGATGAGAGTGAACTGCAATTCCCAATTGTTGAGCAACAAGCTTAAGTTCATTCTTTGTTCTGTTTTCTACATCCAGCACTGTTTGCACATTTGACAAAAAATCTTTTGCTTCATCAAGTGTAGTAATAGTAGACATCATGAATAAGTAACAGTCACAAAATATCAAGCAATATCCTTATGATAATATCCTGAATATCCTGGCGAGGTCGCCAAATTTATGTTACGGAACAGAGAAAGATAATGTACACTTTAAGTGAGAATACTAAAAAATCACTACTGTCCCGTAAAGTTCCAGGTTCAAAACAAAAGAGTTAGATAAAATTACAAGTTAAAGTTTAATGCACAAACTAACAACAAAACATTCAGGACTCATAAGGATAATGTAATGGCAAATAAACAGGTTAAATATATGGTTAACTGCAATAGCCTCTATTAACACGAAATTAGCAAGAGTAAATTTATCTAAGTCAGCCCTGATAAAATGAGATACCAGATAATACTCAGTGAATGCCAGATAAATTATTACGGATACAAACTATTATCAAAAATGACTGACATAACCCAACATTAATCAAAAACCTCACTAGGCCCAAGAATTAACCTTATGCTACACAGTACAAGAAAAAATGCAGTAACACTTATACTCAAATTACACACAGCTGCTAGATGTTTGGAGATTTCTTGAGCACTCACAATAATAATATCTGTACAGGGGAGGACAGAGATGTGAACAAAATGAGGAGCAGATGTAAGTGGCAATGATGCAGAGACTGAGCTCATTATATAGAGGCCAGTAGAGCTTGATACAACTTGTAAGAAGGACGCGCAAATGAAGCCATGGGGACAAAGAGTTGACAATCCCGCACTCAATAACAGAAAGGACGACTTACTCTACTATAACGGTAGAAGGGGGGGGACTGAGGCAGAACACGCTCGTGATCAAACATGCAGCAACTGTGCGTTAAAATTACACAAAGGATGATGAAATTATAGGCTATGTAACAATGGGTAGATAAATGGATGTATGTAGCTAAATATATAGATGAATAGGTAGAGAGAAATGGATATACATAGACAGATAGATTTACTGGGTGACTGATTGATAGGTAGATAGACTGGCCGACAGGTAGATGCACATACATGAGAGAGAGAGAGAGAGAGAGAGAGAGAGAGAGAGAGAGAGAGAGAGAGACTGCACACACACACACACACACACACACACACACACACACACACATTTCTGTAATTCCGGATAATTTCTCCACTACTGTGTGCCATTTTTTCTAAGTTTCTGGCCCTCAGTCACTCATCAACCACCCCTGCTCTGTCTCCCTCTACCCTCTTGCTCCTTCTATTGATCCTTCAGGAATACAACTCTCGGCCGTAAAGGAACATTAATGCGGAGTTCTGGAGTGTTTATAAGGGGCTTCTGTGACTATATCAATCGCTTCCTCTTTGTCGTCATTCTTGTTTATATCCTTTTATTCTGTATTCCTTCTCTTTTATCTGATCCTCTCATTTTTCACTCCTTTTCGCCCCACCTCTTTATCCTTCCTCATTTCCTCTTCTCCTCCTTACCTGTTCTCTTCCTTCCCTCCACCTCCCTTTATTTTTCGATCCTTCTCATACCCTTCTCTTCTTTCTTCGTCTTCGTGTTTCTCTCTTGTCCTTTGTATCTCCCTCCGTTCCGTTTCCCTCCTTCTCTCCCCCGTCCCTCCACTTGAAGTCAGTTCTCTTTTTCTCACCTTCCATCATCTTTCTCCTTTTTTCTTCTCTTTTTCATAATTTTCTCATAAGGTTCAAATGTTTATGTTCTTTCTCTCATACTTATCTGTTAAAATTTTCTACAATTTTATTTACCATAGAAAACTGTTCAATACTCTAGAGTACTTCGAATATCCTCTGAGAGTGGTGACAAGGACGAAGTCCTTTGTAACAAAACACAAAGGTAGGAAAGAATTATATAAAAAGAAATTTTATCTTGGCTCGCAGGAGTCAGGTATGTTGGCCTCTCCAGTGTATTTCTAAATTCAACAGGACAAATTGGATAAAAGGCAATTATTGAGAGAGAGAGAGAGAGAGAGAGAGAGAGAGAGAGAGAGAGAGCATGTTTATGGCAAGGAATCACAGAAAGGACGATGAACTTAATGTAAATTAGTATTTGTGCTCATTGCTTTTAGACTCCTCTGATCAGTGATACACTTACAAGTAATTCAAATATTTTTTCACATTTATCAAACGTTTCATTGCAGTGCCATTGTTTTCATTGTCTTCATGCTTTCTCCAGACAATTTATTTCGAAGAAGGAAACACTTTTTCAGCTATAAGGGATTAAATATAACATTCATTAACCCTTTCACCATTGGGGGTGGTCTTTGAAGGTGATTTAAATTCTCTGAAGGCAAGAAATTTAACTTTTTTTTTTTTTTTTATGTGTCGGACTTTAGGCATAGGCTTCATTTTTTTTTTTAATGTGTCGGACTTTAGGCATAGGCTTCACAGCCTGTTCCAAAGGCCCAAAGGTCCTCCTACATCCTATACACCCCTACATGTCACCACTTCGGCGCTTACACCCACCGTCCTTATTGAATACATACTAATCAGGCTTTTTTTTTTTTTTTTTTTTGTTCAGTGACGTATCTCACAGTATATTCTGTTTCTGTTGTTTCCAGACAATTTTTTTCAGCTTGGGAGAGACTTTTCGAAGGGGAAGGGTTGGATCATAGTCTTCATTTACCTCCACAGTACGAGACGTCTTTCCTTAGTACATGGAAATTGTCTGAAATGTACAATTACAAACTAAAGAAAATAATTTTACCGGATTAAATGAGCTAAGAAATCCGAAGTATTACATTACTTTAACCACTTAAATGCAATGGAGTTCTGTTTATATATATATATATATATATATATATATATATATATATATATATATATATATATATATATATTGTTACATAGCCTATGATTTCATCATCCTTTGTGTAATTTTAACGCACAGTTGCTGCATGTTTGATCACGAGCGTGTTCTGCCTCAGTCCCCCCCTTCTACCGTTATAGTAGAGTAAGTCGTTCTCTCTGTTATACTTTGCGGGATTTTCATCTCTTTGTCCCCGTGGCTTCATTTGCGCGTCCTTCTTACAAGTTGTATCAGGCTCTGCTGGCCCCTATATAATGAGCTCAGTCTCTGCATCATTGCCACTTAGATCTGCTCCTCATTTTGTTCACATCTCTGTCCTCCCCTGTACAGATATTATTATTGTGAGTGCTCAAGAAATCTCCAACCATCTAGCAGCTGTGTGTAATTTGAGTATAACTGTTATTGCATTTTTACTTGTACTGTATAGCATAAGTTTAATTTGTAGGCCCAGTGAAGTTTTTGTAATTCGTGTGGGGTTCTTTGTCAGTCATTTTTGATAATAGTTTGTATCTGTAATAATTTATCTTGCATTCACTGAGTATTATCTGGTATCTCATTTTATCAGGGCTGACTTAGATAAATTTACTCTTGCTAATTTCGTGTTAATAGAGGCTATTGCAGTTAACCATATATTTAACCTGTTTTTGCCATTACATTATCCTTATGAGTCCTGAATGTTTTGTTGTTAATTTAAGCATTAAACTTTAACTAGTAATTTTACCTAACTCTTTTGTTTTGAACCTGGAACTTTACGGGACAGTAGTGATTTTTAGCATTCTCACTTAAAGTGTACGTTATCTTTCTCTGTTCCGTAACATAAATTTGGCGACCTCATATCAGGATATTCAGGATATTATCATAAGGATATTGTTTGATATTTTGTGACTGTGATATATTCATGATGGCTACTATTTCTACACTTGATGAAGCCAAAGATTTTTTGTCAAATGTGCAAACAGTGTGTGATATAGAAAACAGAACAAAGAATGAACTTAAGCTTGTTGCTCAACAATTGGGAATTGCAGTTCACTCTCATCATTCTAAAGATCAAATTGTTGGCATGATTAATAAAAGCTTGTTTAATGTAACTCCTCCAAATGAGCAAACGCAGATTGAATTAGCTAAGTTACAGCTAGCCCTGCAGGAGGCTAAGGCTAAGGAGGCGGAGTCTCGTGTTAAGGAGGCTGAATTTCAAGCACGTGCTAAAGAGGCTGAGGCACAAGTTGAACTTGCTAGGATTCAGGCAGACCATGAGTATCGCATGAAACAAGGTGGAACTGGATCATCTAGCTCTGATGATTTTGATGTGGCTAAAAATGTTAAACTTGTCCCTCCTTTTAATGAATCTGATTTAACAAAGTATTTTCAGTTGTTTGAGAGGGTAGCTACAGGTTTTAATTGGCCCAAACAGAATTGGCCAGTACTCCTTCAAACTGTTCTCACCGGTAAAGCTCAAGTAACTTATGCATCTTTGCCTCAGGATCAGTCTGATAATTATGATGTAGTTAAGAGCTTGATTCTTAAGGCCTATGAGCTTGTTCCTGAAGCTTATAGAGTAAAATTTAGGACAACTTATAAGCAAGATAAGCAATCCCATGTTGAGTATGCAAAAATCAAAGAAGATCTGTTAGAGCAATGGTTAAATTCTAAGAATGTGGATTCTGATTTTGGTAAATTTAAGCAGATGATTTTGCTGGAGGATTTCAAAAGGTGTATTAGTAAAGATGTAAGCCTATATCTTGATGAGAAAAGAATAGATAATTTGTCTGATGCTGCAGTTTTAGCTGATGAGTATGTTCTTACTCACAAGAGATATTCTAGAGAAAAAGGGAAAGCTGAGAGTAAGTACGTTGCCTCTACTCAGAGTACAGGTAACAGGAAAGAGAATAAAGATGATGTTTCTCAGGAAGTAAATACCAGCTTCACCTCTAGATTTCAGAAAAGTAAATGTACTTATTGTAGTAAGCTTGGTCATACTACGGAGAGATGTTTCAGGAGACAGCGTGATGTGAACAAAAAGGAGTCTTTAAATATTCAGTCAATTGGTCTAGTGTCCACTCTTGAGAGTTCCCAGAATTCTTTAACTGAGTTAACTGAACCTGCTTTGAGGGGTAACTTAAATTCTCATGATGGAGCTCCTCTTTTGAGCAGTAACGTGGGTGACACTCTCAAGAGTTCATGTGCTATTTTCCTGTCTGATGGTTTTGTCAGTCCTCTGGACAGTAATGACAGGAAATCAGTTCAAATATATCGTGACACAGGTGCTTGCCAATCCCTTATGCTGACCAGTGTTCTAGGCTCTAATGTTAATTCCTCTGATGAAACTGTAATCTTACAAGGTGTAGGGAATAATTACTTGTCTGTCCCTCTGTGCAGAGTGAATTTAGAGTCTGGTTTTGTTAATGGTTCCGTTATGGTTGGGTTGGTTGAGACACTCCCAATGTCAGGTGTAACTTTCTTACTTGGAAATGATATTGGTGGAAGTCAAGTGTGTCCAGCTCCTCAGTTGTCTAGTGAGCCAGTGGCTGTGTCCCTGGATTGTGGTGTCCCTGATGTGTTCCCTGCATGTGCTGTCACTAGGGCTAAGTCTAAAGTTACTGGTGATTTAGAGGATAATGATGATGATGATGTTATCCTAGCTGACACTTTTCTTGCTAATTTGGACCACTCACCAGATGAGGCAGTACCCCGTAGTGTTGATAATTTGTCTCGTCAAGAGTTGGTTGAGTAGCAGGTTGCTGACCCTGAGTTGAAAGGTCTAGCTAACTCTGCTTACAGTGAAGAAGAGTCAGCCGGTGCTTCTACTTGTTATTATGTAAAGTCAGGAGTACTTATGAGGAAGTGGAGACCCCCAACAGCATCAGCTGACTGTGAATGGGAGGTTGTACATCAAGTTGTCATCCCTCGTGTTTGTAGGCAGGATATCATTAGAGTGGCTCATGATTCCAGTTTGGCAGGACACCTTGGAGTGAGGAAGACTGTGGCACGCATTTTGAAACACTTCTACTGGCCAGGTATCTTCAGGGATGTTTCCTGGTATTGTAAGTCTTGTCACACCTGTCAAGTTGTGGGGAAGTGTAATCAGACCGAAAAGGTTGCACCTCAAGTTCCCATTCCTCCTTTTGAGGCGCCTTTCACCCGTGTGTTGGTGGATATTGTGGGCCCTCTTCCTAAGACTTCTTCAGGATTTTCTTATGTGTTGACCATGATTGATATGGCTACTCGTTATCCTGAAGCCATTCCACTTAGAAATATCTCAGCAAAGAACGTGGTTAAGGAAATGCTAGGGTTCTTCACAAAGTTTGGTCTGCCCAAGGAGGTACAGTCAGACCGGGGAAGTAATTTCATGTCAAATGTTTTCAAGCAGTCTCTGAAAGAGTTGGGCATCACCCAGATCACGTCTTCAGCTTACCATCCCCAGACCCAAGGAGCGTTGGAGAGATATCATCAAACACTCAAATCGATGCTCAAGAAATACTGTTTGGAACATCAGAAAGACTGGGATAAAGGTCTTCCATTCGTTGTGTTTGCCGCAAGAGAATCTCCAAAT
This sequence comes from Coenobita brevimanus, assembly GCF_032717465.1. Lineage (NCBI taxonomy): Eukaryota > Metazoa > Arthropoda > Malacostraca > Decapoda > Coenobitidae > Coenobita > Coenobita brevimanus. The sequence goes on from NC_137009.1 coordinate 28,857,271, forward strand.
GAATCACTGGGCTTCTCACCTTTTGAACTACTGTTTGGCCATGAAGTAAGAGGACCCCTTAAGTTACTCAAGGAATGCTGGCTGTCGGAGGAAGGTGACGTCAACCTGCTGGAGTATGTGATGAATTTCAAAGAACGGCTGTCCACTGCTTTACAGCTGGCGAGAGAGAATTTAGGAGCTGCTCAGGAGAAGATGAAGACTTGGTATGATAAGAAGTCCAGGTTACGCCACTTTCAGCCAGGAGATCAGGTTTTGATTCTGCTACCAGTTCATGGGCAACCTCTTCAAGCCAAGTTTAGTGGTCCTTATTTCGTGGAGAAGAAACTCAGTGATGTCAACTATGTCATCGCCACACCAGATCGTAGAAAGAGCAAGCAACTATGTCACATCAACATGCAAAAGTTATATCACAGGCGGGACGAAAATAATCCAGTCTGCACTGTAGCTGTTCCACCCGAGTCTGCAAGTGAAGCTCTCCCATGCAGTATGAGCCTGAGTGATAGTTTGGGGAAGAATCCTGATATTATGAATGATCTCCAGACTAAGCTTTCTCATCTACCACCCAAGGAAAGGCAGGAGTTTTCGGCATTACTGCAGGAGTACCCGCAAGTGTTCCGTGCCACTCCAGGAAGAACCACTGTGTTGATGCATGATGTCGATGTTGAAGACGCAAAGCCAATTAAATTGCCTCCTTACCGTGTGAACCCAGTGAAAGTTCCTCTCATCCAGAAGGAGCTTGGCTACCTGTTGGACCACAAGATGATTGAGCCCTGTCAGAGCGAGTGGAGTTCTCCTGTCACTCTAGTCCCTAAGCCAGGTGGGTCACAGAGGCTTTGCATTGACTACAGACGTGTTAATCAGATAACTAAAACAGACACTTACCCTCTCCCTCGTGTGGAAGATTGCATAGACAAGATCGGAAAGGCTAGGTACATAAGTAAGTTTGATTTGTTAAAGGGATACTGGCAAGTACCTATGACTGAACGTGCTAGGGAGATCTCATGTTTTGTAACACTAGGAAAGGCTTTTGCATGTTCTGTAATGCCGTATGGTATGAAGAATGCACCAGCCACATTTCAGAAGCTCATGAATGTTGTAACAGAGGGTTTGGCAGGGTGTGTTGTTTATATTGATGATGTATTAATCTTCAGTGACAACTGGAAAGATCACCTATGCCATGTCAGTAAATTTCTTGACCGTTTGGTTCATGCTAATCTTGTAGCTAATTTATCAAAGTGTGAGTTTGGTCAAGCTAAAGTTCAGTACCTTGGGTATGTAATTGGTGATGGACATGTTGCACCACCAGGAGCTAAGGTTCAGGTTATAAGTGATCTTCCCAGACCTAAAAGTAGGAAGGAGCTACAAAGATTTTTGGGAATGGTAGGTTATTACAGGAGATTTGTTCTTAACTTTTCTATTCTTGTATCACCACTTACAGACCTACTGAAAAAGGGAGTTGAATTTGTCTGGACCGATAACTGTGAATCCTCTTTCAACAAACTTAAAGCTATTCTATTAAGTCAGCCAGTGCTCGCTACTCCAAATTTTGCTAAGCCTTTTAAGATGGCTGTTGATGCAAGTGATACAGGAGCTGGGGCTGTTTTGCTGCAAGAGGATGATCAGGGTATTCAACATCCTGTATCTTATTACAGTAAGAAGTTCACTCCACCTCAAAAGAACTACTCAACTATTGAGAAAGAGCTTTTGGCCTTGATATTGGGTTTACAGCATTTTTCATTTTATTTGTGTTCTGGTTTTGACCCCATAGTCATTTATACCGATCATAACCCACTGAAATTCCTTAGTAAGTTTAAAGATAAAAATCAGAGATTGACAAGATGGAGTCTACTTCTTCAGGAGTATTCATTAGACATACAACATGTCAAGGGGAAAGAAAATGTTATTGCAGATTGCTTATCTAGACTTTAGACAGATTGTTTTAGAGTAATAAGAAATTTCCTTTGTAAATTTCTTTTTTCTTTGTGGGGAGGTGTTACATAGCCTATGATTTCATCATCCTTTGTGTAATTTTAACGCACAGTTGCTGCATGTTTGATCACGAGCGTGTTCTGCCTCAGTCCCCCCCTTCTACCGTTATAGTAGAGTAAGTCGTTCTCTCTGTTATACTTTGCGGGATTTTCATCTCTTTGTCCCCGTGGCTTCATTTGCGCGTCCTTCTTACAAGTTGTATCAGGCTCTGCTGGCCCCTATATAATGAGCTCAATCTCTGCATCATTGCCACTTAGATCTGCTCCTCATTTTGTTCACATCTCTGTCCTCCCCTGTACAGATATTATTATTGTGAGTGCTCAAGAAATCTCCAACCATCTAGCAGCTGTGTGTAATTTGAGTATAACTGTTGTTGCATTTTTTCTTGTACTGTATAGCATAAGTTTAATTTGTAGGCCTAGTGAAGTTTTTGTAATTCGTGTGGGGTTCTTTGTCAGTCATTTTTGATAATAGTTTGTATCTGTAATTATTTATCTGGCATTCACTGAGTATTATCTGGTATCTCATTTTATCAGGGCTGACTTAGATAAATTTACTCTTGCTAATTTCGTGTTAATAGAGGCTATTGCAGTTAACCATATATTTAACCTGTTTTTGCCATTACATTATCCTTATGAGTCCTGAATGTTTTGTTGTTAATTTAAGCATTAAACTTTAACTTGTAATTTTACCTAACTCTTTTGTTTTGAACCTGGAACTTTACGGGACAGTAGTGATTTTTAGCATTCTCACTTAAAGTGTACGTTATCTTTCTCTGTTCCGTAACAATATATATAGTGGAGAAGTATCTAGAGAAGGAAAAGAAAGTGTATGCTGCCTTCATGGACTTGGAGAAAGTTTATGACAGAATAGATAGGCAGGGTATGTGGAAGGTATTAAGAATATATGGAATGGAGGGAAAATTGTTCAGTGCTGTGAAGAGTATGTACGAAGGAGCTAAGGCTACGGTGCGAGTGGATGGTGAGCTGAGTGAGTTCTTTGATCTCAATGTAGGACCGAAACAGGGTTGTGTGATGTCTCCATGTCTGTTTAATATATACATGGAAGGGGTTGTAAACGAGGTGCAAGGTAGGGCAGTGGATGTGGGGGTGGCTCTAATGAACGAGGGTGAGATTTGGAAGATTCTGGTGTTGCTGTTTGCTGATGATATAGTATTGTTGAGTGAAGATGAATGGGAGTTGGAAGGTTTGGTGAATGAATTTGGGACAGTGTGTAGGAGGAGGAAGCTGAAAGTTAATGTAAACAAAAGTAAAGTTATGGTGTTTGAGAGGAATGAAGTCACAGAATGTACAGTGAGGTTGGATGGTGAGGATATGGAGAATGTGAGTGCATTGAAGTACTTGGGTAGTGTGATGAGTAAGGATGGAACTTTGGGGGATGAAGTGCATGAAAAGGTACAGCAGGGAAGGAAGGTTGTTGGTTCACTGAAAGCAGTGATGAGAAATAGGGAGGTGAGTATGGAAGTTAAGAAGTCACTGCATGATAGTATTATGATCCCTACCCTGACGTATGGAAGCGAGGCGTGGACCTTGCAAGAGGGGAACAAGTCAAGAGTGAGAGCAATGGAAATGAGTTACTTGAGAGGAGCATGTGGAATGACATGGAGGGACAGGTTGACGAATGAAGAAGTGAAGGAACGTTGTGGGGTGGATGTGGATGTGGTTGAGAAGATTAGGGGAAATACACTGAGGTGGTTTGGACATGTGGAGAAAATGGAGTATGAACGACTGACTAAGAGGGTGCATGTAGGTGAGGTGGAGGGAGGGAGAGGGAGGGGTAGACCGAGGATCAGGTGGAGGGATGGAGTTGAGAGGTATATATATGAGGGAGGGGGGAGTGAGTTGGGGGTAGGGTAGTCAAATAGTGGGTGACAGAGCAACTTGGAGGCGTTTTGTCTGCGGCCACCCTTTGCGGGATTAGGGCGTTGGGTTATAGATAGATAGATAGATAGACATATATATATATATATATATATATATATATATATATATATATATATATATACACACACACACATAGAAAGAGAGAGAGAGAGAGAAAGAGAGAAAGAGAGAGAGAGAGAGAGGGAGGTGGGGTGGGAGGGAGGGTGAAAGATATGTATAGATGGACACATCAGATCAAAAACAAAAAGAGACTTTCTATGGTAAGGTAGCGATATTTGCAAACGCCACCACGATCAGAGGCAGAGTAATAACTAATCCTGACTGCGAGTCAGTGCTTAACAATATACCGGTACATTAACAAAATATTAAGGAAATAGTTGAAGAATAATAAGGGGCTTTAGGAAGATTGCGTAGATCAGAAATTCATTCTATAATGCTTAGTGGAAAAGTATCTGGAGAAGAGAAAGAAATTATATGCTGCCTTTATGGGTATGGAGAAAGTACGTGATGGAATAGATAGTCATGGAATATGGAAGGTATTAAAAATAAACTGAGGGGCCGCACGATGGAAGGGGTGAAGTCGTTCTATAGCAATATTGGTAAACGACGCCGTGATACTTCTAAGGAAAATAGCTGCATTAGTGATGAGAGTATTGATGACCTTGATTACAGCCTTAGCGATGATGATACTGGAAGTGTTTCTAATAACTGTAATAGTGTTCGAGGCGATGGTGATAGTAGTGTGAGTATGTAGGTGGTGAGCGTGGTGATGTGGGTGAAAGTGGAGCTGCTGCTGCTGCGGCTGTGGTGGTGGCAATGGTGACGACGGTGCAACAGGTCGTTGTCAAAAACGTATTCCTGCTACCCACATATATGAAAGATGGTTGTGTGCGTGTAAGGCAGCCAGGAAAGTGGGAGAAGAATGTGGCAAAGCAGTAGCATAATACTAGGCAGGAATATGCTAGTTACGACACAAAACAAGTTGTGGAAGCACGCAAAGTTGGTCCCCAGTGCCGTGGTGGCTGCTTTGAGAAGTATGACAGAGAAACAATAGACGAAACTGTTACCAGTTTCTGGGAGATTGGCAGTTACAGTGCCCAGAATGCCTACCTTCCAAACCTGATACGTGATGAGGCAGTCAAGAGGAAGCACACACATGAGGAGGTGAGCCTCAGGCCAGTCCACATCGTATATTACACAAAGGTGGAGCACCGGAAGGTCAAAGTGTACCACTTTGACTTCGCATCCATCCATGGGCTGGGCAAGTAGGAAATGGCCATTCTCCTGCAAAAGCTCCATGAGTCACCCAGCTGAGCCCCAGTGCCTGACAAACGTAGACACAAGCCCTCTCCACGTGTCATCACTGGGCATACCTTGGAGCTTGTGTACGAGCACATGCAAGGTTTACCTGTCATTGCGAGTCACTACACCCGTGCCACAACCGCTCATTGACGTTACCTGGAGGCTTGCAACAACACACCAAGTTGTATGTCAGCTACCTGACATGGTTTAACCAGAACATGAATGATCGGTATGAAGTGTCGGAGCGCTTTTATAGAACAGTGTTCACACGAGGTAACAACATCGTCTTCCCGCCACCAAAGACAGATGTTTGTTCAACATGTGAGAAGGTTAATCAGGAAATCAAGAACCCGGAAAGATGCTGGCCTCGATGTTGCCGACATTCAAGACCAGCTGGCTGTACACAAGGTTGATGCTCAAAATCCTCGAGACCTCCTGCATAAGGCTGACCTGACAGCACCCTCCAGTGACTCAGCCAGTGTCAAGATAGTGGCCATAGACCTGCATCAAAAGCTTCCTTGCCCATGGCTGCGAGCTGGTATGGCTTTCTATATGAGAAAATTGTGGCTCTACAACTTCTGTATTTCAGACATCAACAATGAGAAGGCCACTATGTTTGTGTGGGATAAGGAGACAGGGGTGGCGTGGCTCAGACAAGGTGGCCAGCTGTGTGCTCAAGTGGCTTCAGATAAAGCTCAGTCCGTGTGTTCTGTGACAACTGTGGGGGCCAGAACAAAAACATCACTATGGCTCTTATGGCTCTGCAGCAAGGGCACGCTAGGCGTCTGTTCAGGGTTGGATTCGTCTTTATGATGTTTGGCAACTCGTCCCTGCCCTGTGACCGTATGTTCAGCTTGACTGACAAGAAGGTCTGCTTTGCTACGTACATCTCCAGCACCAAGGTGTAAATTGATGTTATAGCTTCCTCCATCAAAAGGCACCTCCCTGTTGTGACCATAATACAGGAGTAGTTTTTGGACGTTAAAGTCCTGATGAACCACATCACAAAATGTCAGGCAGTTGGCTTTTCCCAGGCCTGCCAGCTGGTGCCTGACATCGCCTTTCAGGAGGGCTATTACATCAAGAACGGCTACATCCTTAATGACACTCCAGCCAACATCACCAAGGTGCAAGTGATGAAGGGAAAGGCGAAGTATGCACGGGAGAGGTTTGACTTGTCCAACGTGACACTGATGCCTAATTACCCTACTGAGCGCCATTTGTCATCACAGAAATGCAACGACCTCAGAAGTTTCCTCAGATTTCTTGAGTCAGAGGCCCAAACGTGGATTAACAGTCTCCTTGACTGTCAGGAGGAGCTGAGGCAGGCACAAAGGAGGCATCAACATGCTGGTTAGGAGTCAGAGCCAGAGCATGACCCTGACAATGACTCGCTGGACTATATGCCAACTGTTTGTCACACTGGTGTCATCAAGCACTAGTGTTAAGCCTCCCTCCTTTCCACCTATGCCTCCTTCATTGACGACTATGGCCTGACAATGGACAGCAGCGTTTGAATTATCCCTACTGAGACCTTCAAATACTAATCTCTGGTGCTTGGTGAATGTACTAAGATTTTTTTTTCCATCATTACTCTGATTAATAAACATAGGCAACACTATGCTGTAGCAACCCTCCACCTGACTAAGTACATACCCCACCTCCCTGTACCCCTGACTAAGCATATAACACCCTCCCCCCTCCCCTACCCTCTGTATAGCACAGATACAGCAGGTCGCACTGAAGTCTCTGGAAAACATTTTTTTTTCTACTTTTACATTATTCCCAAAAAACTACTTAAGACAGAGCATTCTGCCTATCAAAAGGCACCAGATCACTATAAGACACATAACTATGTGAAATATCATGACTCAGTGGTTAATACTTTCTGCGATTTCCTCTGGAAACGAAAATCTCGATGCCCGGCTGGCCAACTCTACGGACGGATATCAGTGATAAAAGTACTCTCCTCTGACTTTGTCACGTGGAGGGTAATAATGCAATTTTTTACTACTTTTCTGCTATTGCGTTATTCACCTTCACTGCTAACAATAACAGTGCATACATACACACACAGAGAGGAAGCAACAGACATAGGGAGCCCTACAGACAGACAAACAGACAGACAAGAGAGGAGAGGGAGTGGAAAGTTGGGAGTTGGATTGATTGTACTTTTTTTTTTAAGACCTACTCGTATGACCTCTTTTTGGGAGGCCACAGCACATTCATAGTGTTTAATGGTATCTATCTTCCTTCTAATCAATGTTGTTTTTTGCTTAAGCAGTCAAGTTTTGCGAGAAAACGGGTCGAAAGTTCAACACAATTAAAAAAATGAATATAATATTCATTAATATTATTTCCATAGATATGACCAAAATATTATTAGAATCACAATATACACTCAAAAACCTTTCATTAAAAAAGGACGTTCTACCATCAAAATTAAAGAAGTCAAGGTTGCTACAATATTATTAAACTTTGAACCCGTTTTCTGGAGTTTTATGACTTGGCGTGAGAATACTTTACCTCACGTGACCCCTCATGTAATGGTACTGTTGGGAAGTTGTCAAATGCTGTAAGGAGTGTGAACAAGGGCACCAGGGCTGCAATGTGTGTGAACTGGGAACTGAGTTCGTTGATGATAATGCTGAAACAGGAATGTATCATGTCTCACCCCCCCCCCTTTTTTTTATTTTATTTTATATATGGATAGAGTTATATATGATATACAAGGCATGAAAGAAGATGTTGGGGTGTCTCTAATGAAGGAAGGAAGAAAGAACGAAGATTTAGCATCAAGCCTTAATATGGCTCTGTGGCACTGTAGGAGCAGAGGGAAAAATAACGACAGAAGAATCACGGAAATATCAAAAAGAGATGCAGAGCTGAAAAGCAGAAGAGGACAGTAAGGAGAAAAGACTGGGGACAAAAAGGCCCCTTACAGTCGCCTCTTACAAGCAGGGATACTGGGGAAGTATTCTCCCCTCCCCTCCCCAGGGGGTGTCTTTAATGAGAGAAAGTAGGATTTGGAAACTTCCTGTTTTATTTCTTTCTGATGATACTTTAATGCTAAATAAAGAGGAATGTGACCTGCAAGTCTTAGTGAATGAGCATGGTAGTGCACAGTATATGAGAAACTGAACATAAAAGTGAATGTAGGGTAAAGCAATGGTCTTTCAGAGAAACGTAACTACAGAATGCACAGTGAGGCTTGATGGTGAGGAAATTGTGAACATGGGCTCATTCAAGTCATTAGGTAGTGCAATGAGGGGGGATAGAAGTTTAGGGAATTTGTGTTTGACAGGGTACAACAGGGAAGAAAGATTGATAATTTGCTCAAAGGATGAAAAGGAATAAGGACATGAACATGGAAGTAAAAAAAAAAATCACTGCATGAAAGTATTGTGATCACCATTCTTAAGCACAGAAGTAAAGATGGACCCAGTTACCGAGACACAAGTCAAGAGTGATACCTGTGGAAGTTATGTACTTGAGACAAGCATGAGGAATTAAATGGAGGGAAAGACAGACAAAAAAGGAAATAAGTAAGTGTTGTGTTGATGTGGATATGATTGAGAGCTTTAACAGAAGTACTCTGGGATGGTTTCATCATGTGGAAATGATGAAAAAATAAGAGATCGACTGGAGATGTGTATGTGAGTGAAGTGGGGGGTAGGAGGAGGAGGGGGGAACCGAGGATAAGATTGTGGGAAGGAATGGAGAGATACGTAATAGAGGGTGGTGTGAGTGGGAAGGAGGGCAGCCACATGGTTGTGGATAGGACGATATGAAGGCGATATGTTTGTTGCCATCACTTACGGGATTAGGGCGTCTGTTCAATTTCTCACTGACGGGAGTAATGGACTAAAAGCTCTACTAGTTATAGTTAGTGTCAGCCTGAAAAACAATATACATTATATAGCAGCCAGGCAAACAAAATGATCGGCTTTATTGCAACGTACTTCGATCTTAATACGCCTGATATAATCTCTAAATTTTATGTAATATTTGTTAGACCACATTTTGAATGATGTGTACAGTACTGGTTCACGACTTGTTAAGGAGAGAGATAGACTCGAGAGAGTGCAACGCACAGCCTGGAAAAATGATCTCATTATTGTTAAATTTAGCGTACGAAGAGTAACTAAAGAAACAATTTCTTTTTTTCTTACTAATAAAGAGACGACTCGGACTGAATAAGATTTTCTGAGTATGGAATGATACTGTGGCAAAAGATAATGAAATAAAATTCAAAATCAATAAATGTAACTTTATTATAGGTAAAAATAATTTTATATTCGTGTAGCTGAACAAAGAAATAAACTACCATCAACAATGGTCAGCGCAGAGCTACTGGTACAAATTTCATGCAACTAAACAGGCGTTTCGATACTATACTATAACAAACTGAGTATTGCTCACTTCCAGGTTAAAGTGTGTGCTAATTACAGATGATTGCTTAATTTTGAGATCATTTGCAAATGTGCATTCTCTCTCTTCCACAAAAATGAAAATTAAAAATAAGAAAAATACTGATTTTGTTTTTTCAGATTATCGCAAAAAAGGAAAATCCATGGTTGTTCTGTCAAATAAGCACTGAGTTTTTCGATCTTTTTCCTGCCTGTTTTTATCGGATGGTGCGGAGTATAAGAGAAATCCTTCCTCTTCTCTACCTTTTCTGTTAAAGGTTGGTTATGTCTCAGGAGGATCCGTTTTTATTTTTTCAACAGATAACTTCATTATGGGCCTCCTGTTATCCGTACTTCCTATGTACCCATTTGACGAAGCCAGGTATTTGCTTTGATGCCGTTGTTACACTATTTTAACTACATCATGTTAATCGATAATATCTTATGTAGTACAAACTGTGAATTATGACATGGAGTACTTTAACACATTAGTATCATTACCTGTATACAGTTATATGATGTTGCAGAGATTTTTTTTTCAGTTTGGAGAGATAAGGAATATGACTCATTGCAAGGGGAATTTCCAAAGTCATTAGGAAATAACAAGAGCGGTACAAATAAAATATATAAGACCTCATCAATGAAGCCTTATCCATACCATCTCTTTTAAATCCACATAATTTCATTCAGTTCAGAATAGTCCTTTCGACATGGAAGGGACAAGTATAACAATTATTATAATTCCAGAGGGCCTTTCTAATACGAAAAAAATAAATCTGGTAGGAGGGAGAGTGAATAAAAAAGTCATTGGCCAGAATAGGTTAAAAATATTTGTTAAATGTTCAGCAGTTTAATCCTCAATCTAATTAAGGACTTCTGGATAAAACTCTTCAGGATTAAAACTTTCAGTGTCTTTTTTCTTAAGTGTTTAATCATATCACTGTCAGTGGTAGTCTCTCTCTCTCTCTCTCTCTCTCTCTCTCTCTCTCTCTCTCTCTCTCTCTCTCTCTCTCTCTCTCTCTCTCTCTCTCTCTCTCTCTCTCTTTCTGTGTGTGTGTGTGTGTGTGTGTGTGTGTGTGTGTGTGTGTGTGTGTGTGTGTGTGTGTGTGTGTGTGTGTGTGTGTGTGGTGTGAAATCCGTCGCGTATTTTCTTGTCTGGGCAATTTTTCCTTCAGACTCGACGTTTCTGTTCCTGGGTGCGATCCTATCCTTAATTTAACTTTTCTCCTATTTCTTCCTTCCATTTACGTTTCTTATTCTTCTTTCTATCCATGCTTCCTTTTCTTCCTTTTGCCTCCCTTTCCTCCATCAATCCATATGTTTTTCTTCTCTTTCCTTCACCTTTCATACTATCATCATTTCTCATATCTTTCTTTCATCCTTATTTATGTTCTCGTATCTCTTCGTTTCATCTATTCTTTTATTTTCACGTGCCTCTTTCATTCATCCATAATTTTCATTTGTTCTTTCTAATTCTTACGTCTTGTCTTGTCTGTCCCTTCTATCCACAATTTTTTTTCTATGAGCTTTTCTTTTTGTCTCTACTAAACACATCTTTTGTTTCCTCATGGTAGGAGGATGAATATAGTTTTGAATGGTGAGTTGCTTGAGGAGGCAGAGTGTTTTAAGTATTTAGGGTCACATGGTGCTGTGGATGGATGAATAGATGCAGAAGTGAAGTTTAGAATCAATGAAGTAGGAAAGGTGCTGGGAGGAATGAAAAAAGTGTTTCGATGTCGTTCGCTTAGAATGGATGTAAAGAGAAGGCTGTATGAGGGTGTTGTGGTACTGACCGCGTTATATGGGGCTGAAACATGGAATATGGGTGTAGCAGAGAGGAAAAGTTTAAATGTAATGGAGATGAGGTGCCTGAGGAGTATGTGTGGAGTGACGCGAATGGATCGAGTGAGAAATGATAAAGTGCGAAGGAGAACTGGAGTTGCTTGGGAGAAGCTGATCGAGTTGAGCAGAGGGTGTTGCGATGGTTTGGGCATATGGAGAGAATGGATAATGAGCGATTGGAGAAAAAGATAACTAGATCTGATGTGAGAGGTGTTAGGCTGAGAGGAAGACCACAAATAGGATGGATGGACAGTGTGAAGAGAGCGTTGGATGTGAGAGGGATGTCTGTTGAGCAAGGAAGAGTGGCTGTGCGTGACAGAAATAAATGGAGAGAAATTGTGAATGAATAAATGATGACACAGCCCTGAGGGGATATTCTCCCGCATTTGGTCTGATCAGCTAATCAGGTCAGGTGACGGTAAGGGGATGGGTCTATTATGAAGTGGCAAGGGTAAACCAGCTCTGCTGTCGGGCCCTGCTGCGGATGTCACTGATTGCACTGTGCAGTTGACCCTCGTGCGGTGTGGTGCGGTGAGGATCTGTCCCTTCTCCCTTTTGGGGCTAAGATGCGAATGAACGTGTTTGAGGGGATGAGTAAATTGGGAGTGTGTCGTCCAGTCTCGGCTACCTCCCTTTCCATGGGGGAAGCAGCCTAGGCATGTAGATAGATTTTTCTTCTGTCATCAGGATATAATTTTTGTGTTTTGATTTATTACCTTCACCTGTACGTTTATTTCCTCAATTCTCTCTCTCTCTCTCTCTCTCTCTCTCTCTCTCTCTCTCTCTCTCTCTCATCTATTCTCATGTTTATTTTCAGTTTATTTTCATGTACACTTCTTTCATCTTCTCATCCCTCATCCTCTCATTCGTACTTTTATGTTCTCTCCCTCTAATTTTTACCAATGTTTCTTATATTTTTTTCTTGTCTCTTCCTATCATTAACATTTACGTTATTTCATACCATCTCTTCCCTTCACCGCCGCTTCTTTAATTTTCTCCTGTTCCTTTCTTTCTTTCTCCTAAGTGAGTGAGCGTGGGCCGTTCTCGTATATCTGGTTTCTCGCAACTTGGGTGAGAAATATGGGAGAAGCCTACCCTTCTTCCAAAGGCATTCTCTCTCTCTCTCTCTCTCTCTCTCTCTCTCTCTCTCTCACACACACACACACACACACACACACACACACACACACACACACACACACACACACACACACACACACACACACACATCTTCTCAGCTTCAGTATCCTTAACTGTTAAAGTGGCCGAGTCATACTGCTAAACAGAGCTGCTGTATGAACCACCGAATTCTCAACAGTTATCTTCCAGTCCTATTATGAACCTTCCAAACACACCTCCTATCATTCGTCTAAACAAGTAGTGCCCAATGCTGACGGCGAGTGCACTTTCCAAGGTGAGGCATGGCAATAAAGTTTAAAAATAAATAATGGTCAGAACATGTGTGTTTCCATCATAATGAACGTTTAATATCTCTTCATTTTATTAATTCTGTCTCTCAACCTTCGTAGCACGTGTGTCTCAGTTTCATTGTCACTATTAGGGTATTTTCCCCGTGCTGGTATTCTAGTCGACTCCTGACGGCCACTCTCCTGGCCATGTCAAGAGAGCGATCCCTATACATCTGACAATGAATGATGAACTACACTCGTTTTTCAGAGTTTAAACATCAATAAGTTTCATTTGGTTTGGCTTGGTGCCCTTTCCCCAGGTAGTATAAAAAAGAAAAAAAAATCGGCCCCCATGTGTAATCTAATGATTTTTCGAAATTTCCACGATTAAAGATGACAGTCACCAGCTACGTCCGTACGGGACATCATATCTCACAGAATTTTTCTAGTTGATAAATTTGTAATAGCCCCAGAAAAAAAATATATATATATACTGGAAAGAGAAATGAATTGGTACCCTTTTACACCAAGAAAAGGATTTGGCAAGTAGATTAGGAATTTGAACATGCATGAGCTTTTTTTTTCTTTTGTTCACGTATTTTTCTGCATTGTAATGATGTGGTTGTGCTGCTGATTATGTTGTCTTACGGCCATTTGGCAGTTTTTACAACCAAAAGGTGGTGATAACAGTGTTACTGGTGTTACATAGCCTATGATTTCATCATCCTTTGTGTAATTCTAACGTACAGTGTGCTGCCTATTTGATCACGAGCGTGTTCTACCTCACTCCCCCCTTCTACCGTTATAGTAAAGTCGTTCTTTCTGTTGTTCAGAGCGGGATTGTCAACTCTTTGTCCCCATGGCTTCATTTGCGCGTCCTTCGTACAATTGTATCAAGCTCTGTCGGCCCCTATATAATGAGCTCAGTCTCTACATTAATTGCCACTTAGATCTGCTCCTCATTTTGTTCACATCTCTGTCCTCCCCTGTACAGTTATTATTGTGAGTGCTCAGGAAGTCTCCAACCATCTAGCAGCTGTGTAATTTGAGTATAACTGTTATTGCATTTTGTACTTGTACTGTGTAGCATAGGTTGTTGATTTGTGGGCCTAGTGAGGTTTTTGTAATTCATGTGGGGTTCTTGTTGTCAGCCATCATTTTTAATAATATTTTGTATCTGTAATAATTTATCTTGCATTAACTGAGCATTACCCAGTGTATTTTCATTTTATCAGGGCTGACTTAGGTAAATTTACTCTTGCTAATTTCGTGTTAATAGAGGCTATTGCAGTTAACCATATATTTAACCTGTTTTTTGCCATTACATTATCTTTATGAGTCCTAAATGTTTTGTTGTTAGTTTGTGCATTAAACTTTAACTTGTAATTTTATCTAACTCTTTTGTTTTGAACCTGGAACTTTACGGGACAGTAGTGATTTTTAGTATTCTCACTTAAAGTGTACATTATCTTTCGCTGTTCCGTAACATAAATTTGGCGACCTCATATCAGGATATTCAGGATATTATCATAAGGATATTGCTCGATATTTTGTGACTGTGATTTATTCATGATGTCTACTATTACTACGCTTGATGAAGCCAAAGATTTTTTGTCAAATGTGCAAACAGTGTGTGATGTAGAAAACAGAACAAAGAATGAACTTAAGCTTGTTGCTCAACAATTGGGAATTGCTGTTCGCTCTCATCATTCTAAAGATCAAATTGTTGACATGATTAATGAAAGCTTGTTTAATGTAACTCCTCCAAATGAGCAAACGCAGATTGAATTAGCTAAGTTACAGCTAGCCCTGCAGGAGGCCCAGGCTAAGGAGGCGGAGTCTCGTGCTAAGGAGGCTGAATTTCAGGCCCGTTCTAAGGAGGCTGAGGCACAAGTTGAAATTGCTAGGATTCAGGCAGACCATGAGTATCGCATGAAACAAGGTGGAACTGGATCATCTAGCTCTGATGATTTTGATGTGGCTAAAAATGTTAAACTTGTCCCTCCTTTTAATGAATCTGATTTAACAAAGTATTTTCATTTGTTTGAGAGGGTAGCTACAGGTTTTAATTGGCCCAAAAAGTATTGGCCAGTACTCCTTCAAACTGTTCTCACCGGTAAAGCTCAAGTAACTTATGCATCTTTGCCTCAGGATCAATCTGATAATTATGGTGTAGTTAAGAGCTTGATTCTTAAGGCCTATGAGCTTGTTCCTGAAGCTTATAGAGTAAAATTTAGGACAAATTATAAACAAGATAAGCAATCCCATGTTGAGTATGCAAAAATAAAAGAAGATCTGTTAGAGCAGTGGTTAAATTCTAAGAATGTGGATTCTGATTTTGGTAAATTTAAGCAGATGATTTTGCTGGAGGACTTCAAAAGGTGTATTTATAAAGATGTAAGCCTATATCTTGATGAGAGAAGAATTGATAATTTGTCTGATGCTGCAGTATTAGCTGATTATGTTCTCACTCACAAAAGATATTCTGGAGAAAAAGGGAAAGCTGAGAGTAAGTACGTTGCCTCTACTCAGAGTACAGGTAACAGGAAAGAGAATAAGGATGATGTTTCTCAGGAAGTAAATACCAGCTTCACCTCTAGATTTCAGAAAAGTAAATGTACTTATTGTAGTAAGCTTGGTCATACTACGGAGAAATGTGTCAGGAGACAGCGTGATGTGAACAAAAAGGAGTCTTTAAATATTCAGTCAATTGGTCTAGTGTCCACTCTTGAGAGTTCCCAGAATTCTTTAACTGAGTTAACTGAACCTGCTTTGAGGGGTAACTTAAATTCTCATGATGGAGCTCCTCTTTTGAGCAGTAACGTGGGTGACACTCTCAAGAGTTCATGTGCTAATTTCCTGTCTGATGGTTTTGTCAGTCCTCTGGACAGTAATGACAGGAAATCAGTTAAAATATATCGTGACACAGGTGCTTGCCAATCCCTTATGCTGACCAGTGTTCTAGGCTCTAATGTTAATTCCTCTGATGAAACTGTAATCTTACAAGGTGTAGGGAATAATTACTTCTCTGTCCCTCTGTGCAGAGTGAATTCAGAGTCTGGTTTTGCTAATGGTTCCGTTATGGTTGGGTTGGTTGAGACACTCCCAATGTCAGGTGTAACTTTCTTATTTGGAAATGATATTGGTGGAAGTCAAGTGTGTCCAGCTTCTCAGTTGTCTAGTGAGCCAGTGGCTGCGTCCCAGGATTGTGATGTCCCTGATGTGTTCCCTGCATGTGCTGTCACTAGGGCTAAGTCTAAGTTACTGGTGATTTAGAGGATAATGATGATGATGATGTTATCCTAGCTGACACTTTTCTTGCTAATTTGGACCACTCACCAGATGAGGCAGTACCCCGTAGTGTTGATAATTTGTCTCGTCAAGAGTTGGTTGAGTTGCAGGTTGCTGACCCTGAGTTGAAAGGTCTAGCTAACTCTGCTTACAGTGAAGAAGAGTCAGCCGGTGCTTCTACTTGTTATTATGTAAAGTCAGGAGTACTTATGAGGAAGTGGAGACCCCCAACAGCATCAGCCGACTGTGAATGGGAGGTTGTACATCAAGTTGTCATCTCTCGTGTTTGTAGGCAGGATATCATTAGAGTGGCTCATGATTCCAGTTTGGCAGGACACCTTGAAGTGAGGAAGACTGTGGCACGCATTTTGAAACACTTCTACTGGCCAGGTATCTTCAGGGATGTTTCCTGGTATTGTAAGTCTTGTCACACCTGTCAAGTTGTGGGGAAGTGTAATCAGACCGAAAAGGTTGCACCTCTAGTTCCCATTCCTCCTTTTGAGGCACCATTCACCCGTGTGTTGGTGGATATTGTGGGCCCTCTTCCTAAGACTTCTTCAGGATTTTCTTATGTGTTGACCCTGATTGATATGGCTACTCGTTATCCTGAAGCCATTCCACTTAGAAATATCTCAGCAAAGAACGTGGTTAAGGAAATGCTAGGGTTCTTCACAAAGTTTGGTCTGCCCAAGGAGGTACAGTCCGACCGGGGAAGTAATTTCATGTCAAACGTTTTCAAGCAGTCTCTGAAAGAGTTGGGCATCACCCAGATCACGTCTTCAGCTTACCATCCCCAGACCCAAGGAGCGTTGGAGAGATATCATCAAACACTCAAATCGATGCTCAAGAAATACTGTTTGGAACATCAGAAAGACTGGGATAAAGGTCTTCCATTTGTTGTATTTGCCGCAAGAGAATCTCCAAATGAATCACTGGGCTTCTCACCTTTTGAACTACTGTTTGGTCATGAAGTAAGAGGACCCCTTAAGCTACTCAAGGAATGCTGGCTGTCGGAGGAAGATGACGTCAACCTGCTGGAGTATGTGATGAAGTTCAAAGAACGGCTGTCCACTGCTTTACAGCTGGCGAGAGAGAATTTAGGATCCGCTTAGGAGAAGATGAAGACTTGGTATGATAAGAAGTCCAGGTTACGCCACTTTCAGCCAGGAGATCAGGTTTTGATTCTGCTACCAGTTCATGGGCAACCTCTTCAAGCCAAGTTTAGTGGTCCTTATTTCGTGGAGAAGAAACTCAGTGATGTCAACTATGTCATCGCCACACCAGATCGTAGAAAGAACAAGCAACTATGTCACATCAACATACTAAAGTTATATCACAGGCGCGACAAAAATAATCCAGTCTGCAGTGTAGCTGTTCCACCCGAGTCTGCAAGTGAAGCTCTCCCATGCAGTATGAGCCTGAGTGATAGTTTGGGGAAGAATCCTGATATCATGAATGATCTCCAGACTAAGCTTTCTCATCTACCTCCCGGGGAAAGGCAGGAGTTTTCGGCATTACTGCAGGAGTACCCGCAAGTGTTCCGTGCCACTCCAGGAAGAACTACTGTGTTGATGCATGATGTCGATGTTGGAGACGCAAAGCCAATTAAACTGCCTCCTTACCGTGTGAACCCAGTGAAAGTTCCTCTCATCCAGAAGGAGCTTGGCTACCTGTTAGACCACAAGATGATTGAGCCCTGTCAGAGCGAGTGGAGTTCTCCTGTCACTCTAGTCCCTAAGCCAGGTGGGTCACAGCGGCTTTGCATCGACTACAGACGTGTTAATCAGATAACCAAAACAGACACTTACCCTCTCTCTCGCGTGGAAGATTGCATAGACAAGATAGGAAAGGCTAGGTACATAAGTAAGTTTGATTTGTTAAAGGGATACTGGCAAGTACCTAAGACTGAACGTGCTAGGGAGATCTCATGTTTTGTAACACTTGGAAAGACTTTTGCATGTTCTGTAATGCCATATGGTATGAAGAATGCACCAGCCACATTTCAGAAGCTCATGAATGTTGTAACAGAGGGTTTGGCAGGGTGTGTTGTTTATATTGATGATGTATTAATCTTCAGTGACAACTGGAAAGATCACCTATGCCATATCAGTAAATTTCTTGAGCATTTAGTTCAGGCTAATCTTGTAGCTAATTTATCAAAGTGTGAATTTGGTCAAGCTAAAGTTCAGTACCTTGGGTATGTAATTGGTGATGGACATGTTGCACCACCAGGAGCTAAGGTTCAGGTTATAAGTGATCTTCCCAGACCTAAAAGTAGGAAAGAGCTACAAAGATTTTTGGGAATGGTAGGTTATTACAGGAGATTTGTTCTTAACTTTTCTATTCTTGTATCACCACTTACAGACCTACTGAAAAAGAGAGTTGAATTTGTCAGGACCGATAACTGTGAATCCTCTTTCAGCAAACTTAAAGCTATCCTATTAAGTCAGCCAGTGCTCGCTACCCCAAATTTTGCTAAGCCTTTTAAGATGTCTGTTGATGCAAGTGATACAGGAGCTGGGGCTGTTTTGCTGCAAGAGGATGATCAGGGTATTGAACACCCTGTATCTTATTACAGTAAGAAGTTCACTCCACCTCAAAAGAACTACTCAACTATTGAGAAAGAGCTTTTGGCCTTGATTTTGGGTTTACAGCATTTTTCATTTTATTTGTGTTCTGGTTTTGACCCCATAGTCATTTATACCGATCATAACCCACTGAAATTCCTTAGTAAGTTTAAAGATAAAAATCAGAGATTCACAAGATGGAGTCTACTTCTTCAGGAGTATTCATTAGACATACAACATGTCAAGGGGAAAGAAAATGTTATTGCAGATTGCTTATCTAGACTTTAGACAGATTGTTTTAGAGTAATAAGAAATTTCCTTTGTAAATTTCTTTTTCTTTGTGGGGAGGTATTACATAGCCTATGATTTCATCATCCTTTGTGTAATTCTAACATACAGTGTGCTGCCTGTTTGATCACGAGCGTGTTCTACCTCACTCCCCCCTTCTACCGTTATAGTAGAGTAAGTCGTTCTTTCTGTTGTTCAGAGCGGGATTGTCAACTCTTTGTCCCCATGGCTTCAATTGCGCGTCCTTCTTACAAGTTGTATCAAGCTCTGCCGGCCCCTATATAATGAGCTCAGTCTCTACATTAATTGCCACTTAGATCTGCTCCTCATTTTGTTCACATCTCTGTCCTCCCCTGTACAGTTATTATTGTGAGTGTTCAGGAAGTCTCCAACCATCTAGCAGCTGTGTAATTTGAGTGTAACTGTTATTGCATTTTGTACTTGTACTGTGTAGCATAGGTTGTTGATTTGCGGGCCTAGTGAGGTTTTTGTAATTCATGTGGGGTTCTTGTTGTCAGCCATCATTTTTAATAATATTTTGTATCTGTAATAATTTATCTTGCATTAACTGAGCATTACCCAGTGTATTTTCATTTTATCAGGGCTGACTTAGGTAAATTTACTCTTGCTAATTTCGTGTTAATAGAGGCTATTGTAGTTAACCATATATTTAACCTGTTTTTTGCCATTACATTATCCTTATGAGTCCTGAATGTTTTGTTGTTAGTTTGTGCATTAAACTTTAACTTGTAATTTTATCTAACTCTTTTGTTTTGAACCTGGAACTTTACGGGACAGTAGTGATTTTTAGTATTCTCACTTAAAGTGTACATTATCTTTCGCTGTTCCGTAACACTGGTTATATGGTGGTGTTCATAAGCATGTGGTTGCACTTAATGTTTAACCATATTATGGCTGTAATGGTGGTGATGATATTGAGAACAGTGTGTGGATTCTATGACCAAGTTGTGGTGTTTATAACCAGTTGGTATTCCTACGATCATGTAGTGGAGGTGTTGATAATGACCACGTACCCAGTACAGCAGTCTCTATAAATCAAGACTTATCTGAAATCACATAATGGAGAAAAAGGGATATTGTTTCATTTAATGCTAGGAAAACCAAATATATGCAATGTACTAATAGACAGATATTGAGTAACTCCTATACTTCAATGCTACTAAAATTCTTATCTCTAAATGTACTGAACTTTTCGGTGTTTCACTTAACAACATCCTCAGCTGGACCTCTCATGTTAGACAGCTTGCTAAAACCGCTTCAGAGAAACTTGGATTATTGCACAGATTCCACAACTACTTCATTGGCGAACAGTTGGCTATAGTTTACAAGTCATGTGCGCTCTCAGCTAGAACATCGCTCACCCTTGTGGAGTGCATGTGGAAAGGTTGCACTAAAATTAGAAAAAATTCAGAAGAAAGCTGTAAGAATTATTAATAACACTGCAATTACAAATGACCTACCTCCCCTTCAAGTAAGAAGGAATGTTACCTCCCTTGCATTATTTTACAGATACTTTTATGGCAAATGCCCAGATGAAGTTGCATCAATTATGCCACCTCTCCACACCTGCCCCCGTGCTACATGGACATCTGGTAGCGCTCATGACTGTTCTGTCACACTGCCATATTGCAGAACTTCTATAAAAATTCTTTTATTCCCCGAACTGCATCTCTTTGGAACTAGCTTCCCTAGAATGGTTTCCCAGCCCAAACTTCAACCTACAGCATTTCAAGTCCAACTGTTGCAGATTTTTTGTGAATGGAGGACACCTGTAATCTGATGTATGGATTACTTTTATATTTAATATCTTTTTCCTTCCACTGTTCAACATTTGTAATAAAATTAAATGTGATGATGCTGATTACCGTGTGGCGATGTTTATGTTCATGCCCGAATAATGGTATTATTATGTGGTGTTAATGACTATGTGCTGATTCTAATTACCAGGAGGTTGTGTTGGTGACCATGTAATGGTAATGTTCATTTTCATGTGGTGGTGGTTATGACAATGCGATAGTCTGGTTTACAACCATGTGGCTTTAGTGGTCAAAACCACATGCTGGTGTTTATGGGAATGCGATAATTTGTTTATGACCATGTGATCGCGCGTTCATAACCATGTGGTAGATGTGTTTATGACCATGTGGTGGTGGTGGTGGTGTTTATTACCATATGGCTGTGTTCATAACCATGACGTGGTGTCTTAGATTATGGGATGGTGTTATTAGATTATAATGTTATTATGCAATGGGTTGGTAGTCCTTATGACCATGCGGTGGTTTTCAGGATCGTGTTATGTTAATGACCGTGATGCAGTGTAGATGTCCATGTTGTTGTGATGATTATCACTAACGTTATGAAAAAACATGCGAGGGTGATTAAGATAATTTTTAAAATCAGTTCACAAGTTATTTCACAGTGTGTGTTGTGAAAAAAAGGGCACTATTTATATCTTTGCTTTGCTTTTATATTTTTGGAATAGGTATTTGACTCAAGGTAGCTGAAAGATTTATGAATATCAAGGAAAGAACACAACGGGGGGTAGGAGGATGTAGAGATGAAGATCAGCAACTCCAGGGAGGCGTGACCCTACAAAAGTTAAGAACCGTTGGTCTAAAAGTGCAAGATTATTGATAAGCAAGCTTGAAATCACTGGCTCTGACTGTGAAATGGGTCTTGAAGTTATAATTACTAAAGAATGACGGACGTGTGCTTAACCCCTTCAGGTCGATGACGTTTTCTGTATTTCCAAATTTACTTTGTTCAGGAGAAGCTTTCCAAACTATTGCAGTTAGAAATAACCTGTATTAACTTTTCTTTTCAGTAAGAAAGCGTTTTACTGGGTTAAATATAATAATTTCGGGGCAAGAGGCATATCAAAAGTTTACGTCAATGTTGTAAAGAGATTTTAAAGAAGACTGCAATGGGAAAGGCTATGGTCATTGGACCTGTCCGCATCATACATCACAGATCGCATTATTAACAAAGATACAGAAATACCACACTAGTTTAAATTCATCGCCTGTTTCAGAATTTGCAACAAAAACTGGGAACGATCACCTGCTTTCGTAATTAAAACTTCAACATACGCCTGTACAAGGATGTGGTTATGTGGCGTTAGAAGTGGTCTACTTTTCGAAAGTGAAGTGAGTTTGACTCGAAGCAGAACCCAGGAACGGACTGATGAACAGAATTTCGTTAAACGTTGCTGATCTTCCACAATGTCCATCGATGAATCAGCAGAACACTTATGTTGATACAGTCATACCAATCCTCAGTCAGACAGCTTGAACATGTACTCATTTGAAATAGTGAGAATGAGCGGCAATAGTGGAATATGTGACCGTGTGTGGCACATAGAAGGACTGCTGGGCTTCAGGGACCGGACTGCGATGTCTATGGTGTCTACGTACAGAGAAGGACACAAAAAATGCACAGTAGCTGCCAGAACCGAGGTAAATTTTAGTTACAAGCTTGATAATTACACTACGCAACAAATATTACATTTTTTTTTTTCTGTTACAGACATGGGAACTACTATTTCCTTCTAAATCTATGATGCTGTTTTCAGATCTGATAGCCAAATTTCCCTATCACATCCAGATTTTATGTAACCAAAGACCCCCTTTTTCCCTTTTCCCTCACTGGCGTCTTATACGTAAGCAGATTATCTACCTTTTCTGTGCCATATTTTGTGTTAGCCACGTTTAAATAATGCTAACAGGGGTATCCTTCCTCCTTTATTCTGGCTTAAGACAGACAGATACTGGCGGAGTTACCGCCCCTACGGCCAACCATCCACCCAAAGTGCGTAGACGTTACGTTGTTAGTACTGAGAGGCAAATTCCTACTGTGAGGTGAATCTTTGTTGTGGTCTCTTCCTTTGTCGCTTGTGGGATGAAATGTTGTCTCGTTGCAGGAACAAACAGTAATCATCCATCATATCTGAGCTGAAGTTCCCTTGATATCTACATTCCATAACAGAGATCTCCTGGTGGCAATGCTCGCCATGCTCGTCACTTACAGCACCAAGGTTCACAAGGAAGAAGTCAAGATGTGAGTGTAAAAAATGCATTTTAAGAGACATCGTGCATCCCATTCTTTCATAGGCTTTCAGCATGTTATCTACCAGTTCACGGTAGTTTTCAGCTCTGTGGTTTCCAAGAAAATTTTTAGCAACTTGACCAAAAGATGTCCATGCACTTAGTTCCATCTCGTTTAGTTTAAGGGAGAACAATGAGATGCAGATGACACTACGGACCTGCAGCCCAATGAAAACTCCAGCATCTAACTTTGCATGAGTCAGAATTCCACTGAATTTGTCCTTTATGTATTGAAAATCACTCCCCTGACGATCCATACCTTTCACAAAATTTTTCATGAGCCCAAGTTTAATGTGAAGTGGTGGAAGATGTATTTTCAGAGGATCAACCAGTGCTGGATGTTGTACATCATGTTCACCAACAACATGTTCAGTTGTAGATGGCCAGTTGTGCTTTTTGTAGTAGTTCCTATTATCTCTGCTATGCCAGAGACACAGAAATCAAATATGCTTTATGTAGCCCAACTGTAGACCAAGGAGCAAGGATATAACTTTATGGTGGCCACAAATATTACATGTGTACTCTTTGTATTTGATGAGCCTTAGCAGTAGTTCCATGGATTCATAAGTCTCATTAAGACCTGTAGCATGGGCTAAAGGTATTGAAGGTTTCTCATTGCCACTGTGCAGTAAGACAGCTTTAAGACTCACTTTACTGGAGCCAATGAAAAGCCATCCACATTTTGGGATCACACCCAATCTCTTGCATTAGACCACTGATATCATTGCAGGAACAAACACTTTTCTCTTTTAAGTAAAATGATGAAAATTACAAGTGATGCTGACGAAATTTTGAAACTTTGGTACTTGGCTGTAGAAGATTCCATTCTTGAAGTCTGGAACCAAGCAACTATGCCTTTTCTTTTGTTTATTCCAAATCGCTCACCAAGTCATTTAACTCTGCTTGATTTACCAGATGTGGGGAACTATTTTCATGTGGAACATACGGGTTATCTTTCTGTACTTCCGTATCACTAGCTGAAGCGTCAGAAGAACTGTTGTCTGTGACCATTGATGGTGGAAGTGGCGGCGGGTTTTCTTCGTCATGTGGTATTGGATTTTAAAGCTGATTGACAGTTTGGTTACCTGATCTTTGATTTATTTTTCTTTGAAAATTCTGCTATCTTTGTAAAAAAATAATAATAATAATAATCATTACGGTGATTTGTGGGCTCACGCCAAATCATGGGCACTGCAAATAGCACAGCCTTTATTTTACCATTCAGTCAAGCGGTTAACATTGCACTGCACTGTGCACAGCAAATATGTGGTGCCCAGTCCCTCTCTTGGTCTCCTACCTTACAACCAAAATAGTACTTTTTGGCAAGTTTCATCCTTGATGCTGTCGCTATGTTTCTTCTCTGTTGTATAGGTGTATATTGTTCACAGACATAGCAGAAGTTGTCTGGGTGATTTACACAAGCACGTCTATTTGATGCCATTCTGAAATATCACAGAAGTTCTTTGTATAAGTTGAAATGCACAAAAATGAATCAGGATATGTTTAGAGACAAAACCTATACATATCATACTAATGCATTGATAAGGGCGCTCATTGTTACAAGGCCCTTAAGTGGCCAGGTAGCCAAGAGTAATATATCATTACACATAATCTGGACGTGATAGAAAAATTATAAATACAGATTTGAAATCAGCGTGCAAAATTACCTAGAAACACCTACTTTTTTTCTGTAACAGAATCATTGTTGCCTAGAGTAATATATCAGTAAACAAAGTTAAGAAGTGGTGCCAAGCACAACAAATCTCGCCCGAAAGCAGTTATTTAATTTTCAGCAGTTTTCAAGCTACAGCCCTCTGAAAATCTGTGCTCTTGCGTTTGACCTTTCAAGGTCATTCAAGGTCAATAGTCATGATGCCAAATGAAAGCCCATATGAGACTTCCTATACCGATGTCTTTATAATTGTAAATATCTCCGTCTTCAACCAGTTTCGAGTTATAGCCCCCTCAATATCCGTGACACTGAATTTGACCTTTCAAGGTCATTTAAGGTCGAAAGTCATTATACCAGTTAAGAACCCATATGAGTCTTCCTGTATGTCGATAATTGTAAATATTTCTCAAGCTTCACCCAGTCTCGAGATAAAGCCCCTGAATATCCGTGACCTTGAGTCTGACTTTTCAAGGTCACTCAAGGTCACAGGTTTTGGTGCCAATTGGAAGCTCGTATAGGAGTTCGTTTATGCTGATAATAGTAAATATCTCTATCTTCAACCGGTTTCAAGTTAGCACCCTTTGAAAGTCAGTGACCTCGATTATGGCCATTCAGGGTTACTCAGTTGCCTCAAATATTCAGTTGCCTCCAAAATTCAATCCCTTTCTTTAGGGACCAGTGCTCAGATACCGTGAAAGTTTCATGTAATTTCATTTAGCCGTTTTTCCCAAATATTGGTGACAAACAAACAAACAAACGACCGAAAACAATATCTCGTCGGACTCCGTTCAGGCGAAGTAAATATTGGATGTTAAGTCTACCTGTCGGTAAGCTGTGCTAATATCCTACAACATTAATAGGTAATTGTTGACTCTTATTTTCTCATAAGAGGTGGAAGTTTGTGTGTAAGAGAGGGAGAGAGAGAGAGAGAGAGAGAGAGAGAGAGAGAGAGAGAGAGAGAGAGAGAGAGAGAGAGAGAGAGAGAGACAGACAGACAGACAGACTTTCGTTGCTTTACTGCATAGTCTTCCCCTTCATCAGAAAATGCATACTCTGAGCCAATCGATACGGTGCCTTTATACTTATAATCCATGTTTTCCATAATTCAAACTCATATCTCCTGTTCCCTGCTTCCTCCTTGCTTGCCTTTCCTTCATTCCCTCTGTCATCCGTCTCATTCTCCCTAGCCTGTCCCTCGTTCCCTCTGCTCCCCGTCTCCTCTTTCCTTGCAATTCTCTCAGTCTCCCTCATCTCAGAATCCCCTTCTTGCAAATCCTTCATTCCCTGTGTGTTTTTTTTTTCTCTCTCTCCCTCTCTTGTCTGTTCCCCACTTTCCCTGACCCATATCTCCCCCTCCTTGCCTAACTCCCATATCCTCTATCGCATGGCTCTCCCTTCATTGTCTGTCCTTCACTAGTTCTGTCCCTTGATGTCTCCCTCCCTCAGTTTCACATTCTGGCCTACCCTACTCGCCTCCCAGACTACAATCTGGGTATTCATTACCGCGACCATCACAACCCACCCGGACTGCAGGTCAGTGAAATGGAACTCGAGCAGGGATGTGTAATTAAGGCGGGTGGATGGGGGCAGGTCAGAGGACAAACATGCCAACTATGGTGGCCTGTTTCAACTGACAACGGACAGGAGGCGCTCTGCTTCAAGCAATGTGTATTATACTGTATATATATATATATATATATATATATATATATATATATATATATATATATATATATATATATATATATATATATATATATATATATATATATATATATATATATATATATATATATATATATATGACCATCCCGGCTCCGTTGCTCATCTGTAGGCTGGGTAAGACAGAGTGAAAGAAGCAAGGAAAATGGACGATTAAGATAAAGGGAAAACCAGTTGACAAAATGTCGAGTGAATTGGGCCGCACACAAAGATTCACGTTTCAAGCCATCTGATTACATGCTGCATCTCATATATATATATATATATATATATATATATATATATATATATATATATATATATATATATATATATATATATATATATATATATATATATATATATATATATATATATATATAGTTTTTCTCATGGGTGAATGAATCTTACTACCCTTAATCTTAATGTTCGAACTGAGTAGGCTAGCTTCGGGCTTCTCTGCTTCTGATGAGGCAAAAAAAAAAAAATGAAAAATGAATTGAATGATTATGTATGTAGATAAGTAGACAGAATCACAGATGGGTTGGTAGGTAGACAGGAAGACAGATATAGATAAGATAGATAGACTGAAAGATAGGTAGGTAGATAGATTAATAGCTAGGGTGTATGTGAATGAATTTGAAGACCGGAGGAGGCGTGGTAAATCAAGAAGTAGGCAGATAACTATGGTAAATAAGGGCGAGATAGAGAATTATGAAAGTTGATGAGACTCGGGCATTGGGAACAGTATAGGGAACAGTATAGTTGGATGTACTTTTAAGGAGTGCTTGACAAGGATCTGACATTCCCACTGGAACTTGACAGTCGTCGTCCTGACATTCTGATAGGTAGTTATTTAGGTACGTGTGGACAGGTGTACCTAGGAAATGTAGCCAGGATTCCAAGGCTTTAAATGTTAGTAGGCGAGTGGCCCATTTCATTGGCCATGATATTGTTACGTCCTGATCCCACACTGTCACAGGGTCCAACAGCAGTAGTTCAGTACAGGAAGGACGTTGCCCAGTGAGCTGTTTTTCCTATGGTCAGCCTTTAGGTGTACAGTACACAGGATCAGCTGGGGCGTTGTAAATAAACACTGACTTCTTAAGTTCACTGTCTTTATTTTCCAGATAATTACACTGAATGCTTTCCAACTTCACTTCACTATTCTCACAAGCAGTGGAGCTATACAAACTTTATTAACTGCAGTTACACTTAATGCTTGACAACACTTCACTATTTTCACAAGTACCGATGATATACAAACTTCAGTAACACTTCACTGTTTGCCAACAACACTTCACTGTTTTCACAAGTACTGAAAATATACGAACTTCACTGACACTGAACTACACTCAAACTGAACTGAAAACCGACTGAACTTGCTCTAGTCTCTTCCCCATCCTTATATAGCCTTACATTACTCTAGAAACTTGTACGTCTCTCCACGGTTCTGGTGTATTCCAGAGAGAGAGAGAGAGCACGGTCACAACAGCTACCAGCTCTGAGATATCCAAAACATGCCAGAGTTTTCTTACATAACACTGTAAATTATTTAGCATACAAACTTAAATTAAATAACATAATTTAACAAGCAATCACATAACTAAAACATCATACGGAAAAAAAGAGCACAAAAATAATGCATAACTACGAAACGACTACGCTCACAAACAGCAAGCAAACTGGCAACTCTGCCTCGTACTGGAACTACCGTAAACGTAGGGAATCAATGAGAAACTTCTAGACTACCTGACTACCAAATCCCGCTTCTTGACACTATTAATTTTCCTCCAAGTATAATATTGTTCCTATTGTATGCTTTTTGGACTCCATATACGGTACATGGCCGTAGATCCAGAGGAGGATGCCTACAAATGAGGTTGTCGGGAGGATGCCCTATCTAATCACCCTCCTCAACAATTCGGCCAGTCCAGAAGAAATGCAAAGTTTAACCTATGGTTACTCTCAAAATACAAATTCTAAGAAGAAAATGCAGTTATTTAAAAAACAGGTAAACGGAAACTGCAGAAAATATAACTCAAAAGAAAGTGTGATGCAATGTTGCAAGCTCAGCTTTTACAACAAGCGCAAAAGTAATGATGCAGTGTACAGTACAACAGGCTGCTACAAATAATAAATCGTGCTTCTTTTCCTTTCTCTTGCTTCAAAATTTGACTTTTGCCTACTTTAAAATTATGTGTACAAGCAGCTGTATCGTCTTACCCCCCTCCCTCACTCGCAGATGACCGTCTCATCTCTCTACATTTAAATACACTTCAGACTTAGAAGCCTTCCCTCTCCCGCTGGGAATCTGAATAAATCTACGTCAGTGTCAATATGTAATTTCTCTCTCTCTCTCTCTCTCTCTCTCTCTCTCGATAAATAGATAGATAGACAGACACTTCTTTATTTCATAAAAAGCTGAACACAACTTTTTACATATAGTACGTAACTTTATACACCCTCAGTGCTGCATTAACATATGCAACATGTTCATGTTTAATAATTATACAACACACACACACACACACACACACACACAACATAGATATATATATATATATATATATATATATATATATATATATATATATATATATATATACACAAAGAAACGTAAGTGTTTGCTGTTCCTAATTACATTGAAACTACAATACCTCATAATAGGCTCATGATTTTGAACAAACATTATTTTAGATTTAATAACGTCAGAATCATTTTCACTTAAACTCTCAACGATTCATATACTGCTAATAACATGTTCCTTACTTCTATCAGAAACAATTCATCATATGTGTTCAGCAAACTTTTGTTTAAAAATACACCAGTTTTCTTAAGAACTTTATATTCAAATCGTATTTATGCCAATTAATTACAGTAAATGGTTAACCGTCATAAGGTCTGCCATTCTACATGTTTAATGGTTGCTTTCACAGTACTTTAATTTCAATATTTTCTTTATTGCCTTCTCATAAGTAACTGCAAACTTTTTGAGAGGATTGTGGCACTTTGCCTTTGCATTACAAAACCATAATTCCGAGCCATATATACTAAAACAACAACTTTCAAACAATTCCCTAAAAACTCTTATATCAACTTTTGAAATGTTTTAAAAATATGGTTAGATTCGTTATATAATATATTCCTACACTTAATTATAACCTTACCGTTAAGATGATTATCCAGAATAAAACCCAAATACTTACATTCCTTAATAACTAGTTTTTGGTCATACAGAGACATACATCGTTCCAAGGACCTGTCATTTTCACATTTAAAATACATGCGTAGCGACTTGATGGTATAAATCTCAATATCTGTATCTTTGGCTTTCTTCTATAATATTGTTACGTCCCTGTCCCCACACTGCCACAGACTACAACAGCAGTAGTACAGTACAGGAAGGACGTTGCCCAGCGAGTTGTTCTTCCTACGGTCAGCCTTTAGGTGTGCAGTACACAAGATAAGCTGAGGCGAAAATAAACACTGGCGCCTTAAAGTTCAGTGTCTTTATCATCATCATCATCATCATCATCATCCGGACCTCCTTTCCCACCCAAGGGCAGGGTGAGGAGTAGCAATGTCCAGACAACACAACCTTGTCCAATCCAAATAAGCCACACTTCCATTCACTCATCATTCAAGCCCCCGAAACTCTGGCGCCACCGGATAAGCCAAAAACATTCACCACATTCTGCAGATTCACACAGCGTATCCGATTGAGTCAATTCGGACGCTTCCATGCCCACAAGGGGTGCCAAAATCCCTGATCACGCACTTCTCCTCACAAAATTCATCCAGCCAGCTCGATCTCTTGTCAGTTCCCTAGCCTCACCGACTTCCAAACCTCTCTTCCTCACACATTCATTTACCATATCTCTCCACCTTCTCCATGGCCTACCTCGCCTCCTCCGTCCATCAAATTCGCTCATGTATACCTTTTTTACCATTCTATTGTTATCCATTCTTTCCACATAACCATACCATCTCAGGACACTCTCTTCGATTCTGGTGTCCACCGACTTCCTCACTCCACACCTTTCACGAATCACATTATTATGTATCCTATCCACCCTCTGTACTCCACATACATTCCTCAGCAGTCCCATCTCCAGTGCTCTTACTCTTGACTTTTCATTTTCATGACACACCATAATCTCACACCCATATGTTAGAGTAGGCACTAACACTCCATCATGTAAGCCTTGTGCAGCTGCAACACTCAAGCCTCTGTTTCCTATCAAGGCCTTCATTGCACCAGCCACTTTACTTCCTTGTGTCACTCTACTTTCAACTTCCTTTGCACATTTTCCTCTCTTTTCTATCACTGTACCCAAGTATTTAAACTCTCTCACCAATTCCAGTCTCTCTCCATTCACTGTGACATCACACTGGGAATTACCTTCTCTCTGAATAACCATCACTTTTCTTTACATTTACTTTCAAGGCACGACGCTCACAGACATCAGCAAAACTCTGCACTAGCCTACCAAGTTCTTGTCCGGTACTTGCAAGCAGTACAGCATCATCAGCATACAATAAATTTGAGATATTCCATCCATCACCATTCATTACCAGCGACATCCCTCTCTCCATTACTCGTGTTTTTACTTCTCTCATCGCCCCATCCAAATATATACTGAACAACCAAGGGGACATCACACAACCTTGTCGCACGCCCACACCGATCGTGATCCGCTCACTTAGATGCCCATTAACCCTTACACATGTTTCGCTACCATCATAAAAACTCTTGACAGCATCTAACAGCTTCCCATCTACAGCATATGTGTGCAAAACTTTCCACAATCCCTCTCTGTCTACTTTGTCGTAAGCTTTTTCCAGATCCACGAATATCATAAACACTTTATGGTCCTTCTCACAGGCCTTCTCTGCTACCTGTCTCACTGCAAATACTTGATCCACACATCCTCTGCCACTCCTAAAGCCACCCTGTTCATCACTCACTAGGACTTCTGGTATCTCTCTTACTTTCTCTATAATAATTCTTCCATATACCTTCCCTGCCACACTCAATAAACTTATGCCACGATAATTCTTGCACTCACTTCGCTCACCTTTATTTTTGTACAGGGGTAAAATCACAGCCTTTTTCCACTCTGCAGGCACAGTTTCACTCATCCATGCCTTCTTACATATCTCCAACAAGCACTTCATTCCACTCTCTCCACTACACTTAAGCATCTCTGCATACACTTCATCAACCCCAGCTTCTTTCCCAATTTTCAGCCGTTTCACAGCGCTCTTCACATGTGAGAGTGTCACGTCTCCTGGCACTGCATTCCTTCTCTGTACACCCCAAAACCAATCATATTTACAGCTGCTCTGCTCTCTCTATTCCCATTCATCGGGCTTTCAAAATATTCTTTCCATCTGGTCCTTACTTAATCTCCATGGGTTAGTAACCTACCACCTGCATCCTTCACACCGTCACATTTCTTTCCACTTTCACTTATACATTTCTGCACCTCTTTCCAGAATAACTTCCTATTTTCAGAGTAGTTCGCATTCATTTTTCTTCCCAGATAATCATTTATCTCCTTTTTCCTCTTCACTAGTCTCTTTACGTCTTCTTGCTGTCAGTATACTCAGTTCTTATTTCAACTGAGCCCCTATCCTGTAACCACTTTAGCTACTTCTTCCTCTTTTCCCCCACTGCTCTCTCAACCTCCTCATCCCACCATGCCGTACCCTTCTTTTTTGTTGATATTCTTGCTACACCACACACCACTTTAGCATCCCTAACTAAGCAATCCCTATATGCATTCCACAGGCTGTCCAGATCCAATTCATTCCAGTTCACTGATTCTAATTCATCCTCTACTTTGGTCCTGTAATCATCTGCCATTTCTTTGATCCTCAGCTTCTCAACTTTCAGTCTCCTCTCTCTCTTGATCCACCTCACTTCTCACAGCTTGATCCTGCATACAACGATCATATGATCTGACTGACCTCCGCATCATCCTCTCATAGCCCTCGTATCAGCAACCATTTCCGTCATCGACCTTTCTATAAGCACGTAATCAATCAGGCTTCTTTCCACACGATCCCTGTTTTCTCTATACCATGTACATTTATGTGTATCTATGTGTTTGAAATAAAAATTACAAATGCACAACCTTCTCTCCTGTCACATATCGTTTAGTCGATTCCCATTATAATTTTCTCCTGGTACTCTATAACAACCCGTTATGTCATCCTCAGGACCAGTGCCTATTCTTCCGTTCATATCCTCCATCACGATCACTTTATAGCTCATGGGCATTTCTCCCACTACTTCACCTAGCTCATTCCAAAACCTGTCTTTCTCTCTCTCACTCCTGTCCTCACACGGTGCATACGCTACAATCACTGCCACTTCCACCTTCTCAAACTTGAACTTGTCATACATACACCTCGAGCTGACACATTTGTAGTCTCTCATTCCACTCTGGCACAATTCATTCACCAACAAAGCAACTCCTTCCTTACATCTTCCTCACCCATTCATTCCCGATCTTCCACATTTCACACCCTCCCCCTCCTCCACTTCGCACCCTTTCATCTTCATTTCACATAATGCCATCACAGCATATCTTGCATTCTTGAACATATTCACCACTTCCACCCTCTTGCTCTCCTCATTCTCCTCTCACATTCTACATGGCCACGCGAGTCTGCCCATTTGGTTGGAGCCCTGGGCAGATATTGGGCCCTCCGAGGCTTTCTGAAACGGCTCCCATGATTAAGTGATTTTGGATAGGGGAATCTGAGGGACACTTAACCCTGC
Organism: Coenobita brevimanus; assembly: GCF_032717465.1. Classification (NCBI taxonomy): domain Eukaryota; kingdom Metazoa; phylum Arthropoda; class Malacostraca; order Decapoda; family Coenobitidae; genus Coenobita; species Coenobita brevimanus. The sequence continues at coordinate 28,890,562 of NC_137009.1, forward strand.
CAGAAACCCCGGTTATATGGTTACCATTTAGCCACTGTCTTTTTTTTTTTTTAAGTAATTCCACTTAATGCTTCCCAACTTCACTGTTCTCACAAGCACTGGAGCTATACACACTTTAGTAACTGCTTTTACTCTTAAAGCTGAACACTTCAGTTATTACACTTAATGCTTGATACTTCACTGTTTTCTCAAGTGCCAATGATAAACAAGCTTCAGTAACCCGTCACTGTTTGCCACTCTTTTCACAAGTACCAAAAATATACAGTCTTCACTGACACTGACACTGTACTACACTCAAACCAAAACCAACTGCACTTCACTCAAACTGACTTGACACCCGACTAAACTTGTAGTAATCTCTGCCCCATCTTATATAAGTTTGCATTATTCGAGAAACTTTTACATTTTACGAGTATACTCTCGACAGGCAACAGTTGCCAACTCAGACACATCAAAACATGCAGAGTTGTCTCACATTACATAACACTCTAGATCATTTACCATACGACGTTAAATTACATAATTTAACAAGCAATCACTTAAGCTCACAAACAACAGGCAAACTGGCAACTCTGATGACTCGTACCGGAACTTATGGTACGAGAAACGTCTCGAATGTACAGTCGCCCCAAGAAGTGATGGCAGAGTTTCAGATTGCTTCGGTCACTCTGCACTGCCATACGTTCAATGAAAGTGAATATATGGTAAACATTCAATGCCTTCATCAAGTCATATCAAATAAAATATATATTACATCCCGCTAAGAATTATGTAAAATGAGTAACAGGAGGCAGTGATATATTAGAAGTTAACACTTATATAGTTACCTTTCCCGATTTGAATGACTGTGAAATGTATTACTCCGCGCGCGGTGGGCAGTAGGCCTATAACTCCGTGTTCCTGATTTGTTTCCCAGGATTTCAAATACAGATGCTCTAGTTCTGAAGATCAGTTAAGGAAAATTCTTGTGACTGCAATACACTGCCTTTTTTTCAAATGCTATGGTGATGATACAGCGACAATAAAGATGCCATAACAATGAAATTATTCTTCGTAATGATGCCCTACCTGCGGTAGCAGCAAGACAATACTGCCTTTTATTCCGTCTTTCTCTCGCCAATAATAATTACAATTAGCAACTTTATTCCCAACTGATGCAAAACTATTTTTACTTGTAAGGAGGTATGACAGTTTCTGCCTTTTTCTCTTACACTAGGCAATAAACAGGACCAAAATATGAGTTCATAAACACTTGCAATCCAAAAGCACGCACTCATTACTCCATGTTTTAATCTTAATATCCGTCTTTTTAAATAAACTGTAGCGTCCTGCTGAACAGGAAACGCAGATTCGGAAGTTTTGAACTCAATGATTCGTTTATGAACCTCTGCATTATATTACTCTTGCTAATCGATTATGCACTGAGGATATCAGACTGTGACAGAAGTTAGCGTTCTCTAATGAGCTCCGACTTTAGGCAAATTTCGAGGTTCCTTTTTTTATACTTCTCTCACCGATAGCCCTCTGGCATATATTAAATAATCCAGAGAGTTTTCTTGATGGAAAACTGGCCAAAGGCAGTGTAATAACTTCATATCTTTGAGTAAATGTTATCTCCTTTCGTGCGTGTTGATCGAAACATTTAAAATAGCTTACTGGCTTGCGCCGCCTTCCCGCTTTCTGTCGTCGTCCATGAACACATTGGAAACGGAAATAAATGACTTTAAATTATTCCCTAGTATTGTAACGGAAATTATTTTATAAATAATAATTATTAATTTTAATTGTTTATTGAAGCTCCCTTTTGTTCAGTCTTACGCTACTAAAAAATTATTGCGTGTTACCATACTAGACTTGAACTCCACAAATTATTCCTGACTGTCCCTGAGCGATAGTTGTGAAATTTCAATTAGTTCCGTTTATGATTTCCTATTATCGTAACTAACGAACTGCTTCCTACAATTTTGAAATATACGGGTACTTTGGCATCGATTTACTGTTTTTTGTAACAATTTTACGTATTAGGTTTCACCTCGTGGATATATAAGGAAGAGTATGTGCACTATCGCTGACCGAAAACTTCTGGATACTCCGCCGTCACTTCTTAGGCCGACTGTACAAGACTACCTAACTGGCATATCTCCCTTCATAACAAGATATTCAATAGAATTTGAAGGGTTGTTCCAGAAGGAGCTACAACAACTATACTGTGTGCGTTAACAATTATATTACTCAACTTATTACCAAATGCACATCCTATTTTAGATTTTGACACAGTTTCAATGAGCTTATCAACATACACATTAAAGAGCAATGGTGATATGACTCCACCCTGATGTATTCCATTTATGGTTTTCCTTGTTCCATGGTTCAGATATTGCATCCTTATGCCTAGTTACAACCATTTGATTTTTGTACAGATAAAATAACACATTAATTTCATAATTTTCCAATGCCTAGACTATCACACAAGGATATTGTTCAACTTAAGGCTGATGCTTATAGGCTTCCCGTCATAGTAACTACAACATTGGGCCGTCAAAAACAAATTTTAATACCGTAACCGTTTCAAAAATCTATTGAAAAATTATGCAGGTAATCTGAAATTAACTTCAGAGCACAATTTAATATCATAACTTCAAATTTTATGCGCCACGTCGTCAGCTCACCACCACGGAAATTTTGTTTACTTGCATTCATTTACAGAAACGTTCAGTCTTGTAAAATATTCAGAACAGCCCTGTATTTCTCACATATTTTAGTCTGCCATGAAATTTTTAAATCCAGAAATATCGAATATTTATAAATGCAAAAACTGGCCATCAAACTTGTGAAAATTTAAGTTTCTTACACGAAAGGGGGGTGGTCTCTGTTAGCGTTTACCCTTCAGTCACATTCCAATCGAACTTTTACGCCATAACCAGGTGACAAACGCCTGGCGTGAACAGCATATTCATTTATGATACGAAAATAAAGAACCTCGGACGCTAACCTCCATCATTACTGGCATTTAGTTTTAACGGCCCACTGACACACAGTTAAAGTTTGCTCCCCAGGCTAGCAGGTGGGTGGGGACGTATAGGCATATTAGGGCAGAGTTTATTCGTGAAGTGTTGTGGTTAAACTTAGAGAATATCAAATATGTCTTTTTGGAATTCTCATGAAAAACTATCACCACCATTTGAAATATACTATCCTTCATAATTCACTATTATTATTATTATTATTATTATTATTTTTTTATGCCAAGGAATTTTTGAATTTGTCTCCGCTGAACTTCTGGATATTTAATTTTTTGGGGGAGTAGGCTGCTTCATTCGTTTGGGCAATCTAAAAAATGCATACGATTTGCCAAAAATTATGTAAAAAGTAATGCACACACACACACACACACACACACACACACACATATATATTGTCACGGGGTTTTTATATATCACTGTGTTTTTAAAATAAATGCTTAAATATTATTTAAATTGATAATAATATTCAATAATATTGAAGAGCAGAGACAATGATTGTCTTGCTACATCAAGCAACGATTACTTTACGCTGGCTTAGCACGATTCTCTGAGAACGAGAATTTATAAACTTCCTCAACAGTACACAGCAGAGACTAATTACTCACAATTGCTGAATTACTGTACTGTTAGCCTCTGGAGAAAGTTACATCACCCCTGACAATAAATAACTAATACTAATAATAATAACATCAGGTTCTTGCTGATGCATTAACTCCTGGCACAACGGATTTTAAGTTAATACAACAAGACTGGTCTAAGTACCAGTTATGAATAGTAAATGTTTATGCAAGCTAGGAGCTATATGGAAAATAAGCTTAATTTGGATTAAATGAAACAAGAGTTTACTTACATTAAGCTCAAGAAAGGAACTGTTAAATTTATTAATCACAAAAAAATAAATTTAACGTTACAATTCAAATCAATTAAATGAGACGCACTCGCTCACTCACACAGAAGCTAAATACTTACGCCTAGGAAAAACACCTTAACTAAACTCTTAAAACTAGGAAATACACAAAAGAAATACCAGTCGATGAATGCTTTGTATCACCCAGGAGGTGGGAGTTTGAAGAAACTGATACTCTGTGGAGCTTGGGATGCTAGCTGACTTCTCTTCACTTCTGAGCACAGGACCTCTCTCCGTCAAAGCCACCACTAGACTGAATTCAAATAATGTACAGGCAGGACGCACAAGCTACCAGAAGGCGTGGCTAACGGTTTAGGCAAGCAGAGGTGAACGATAAAGAAACAATAGTATCGCTCAGTAGCGCACTTAGTGACGTGCATCAAATCGGTCACCCCTGAAAACGGTGACGAATGATTTGAAAAGTATACCCCGAAATGGAGAGAGAAACAGTTAACTGAGCGATACACAGTGAGTTTTCCACTAATAGTTCGTGGCTTCTCACAAAAAGGAAATGTCGCGAATTGATTCGTGACATTACGCCCCATGAAAATTAAATCTTTCTTCCTTCAGAAGAATGATTTCAATATACATACATATAAATCCTAACTCAGTCACACAAGATTCACACTGTGGTGTGTGTGCTATCCTGCTACAGGAGAAAATCGCAGTCGCCAGTGAGCGAAAAAACCTCGTATTTACGTTAATAGAAGCAAGCTTGAGGGAAAAACTCCGTGACAACGGTGAAAATCCTGTACTCAGGTCAAACTGAGCGAAAATTCGCTACATTTACACTGACAACTAATTGTTGTGTAGCGTGGTGTATGTAATACACGGTGTAGGTGTGACAGTTGTAGTGTAACTGTACCTACGTGTAAAATGACACAGTAAATAATATGGCGACGACGAAGGCAGAGGAGAAGAGGCGGCAGCATGCGGCAGACGATCAGCTGGTCCGCACAGCAAAACTGCTACACCCATTGCTGAACCTGCAAAACCAATTAAGGTGGAGCATCAAAAGTGTCAATGAGACAAAATTCTTATTATGTTACAATTACTCTCTCTGGCTAGCAGTCAGTACATGCTATGAAAAGTACACTCGAGGTCGCCATTAATTTTAGCACACGATTATGGTCGGCAAGTTGAGAATCCCTGTGCAAACTCGGGTCTTCCATAGCCTCGAACTGCACACGGGTCCTCAACCTGTGCCTCAACCTACAGTACTTACATTAATATCGGAGAGCTGAAAAACCTTGTGCAAACTTGGGTCTTCCATAGCCTCAAGTCGCCTCTGCAGAGTTCTCACTTCCCCCTTAACCTACAGTACTTATATTAGTATCGGGGAGCTGAGAATCCTTGTGCAAACTTGGGTCTTCCATAGCCTCAAGTCGCCTCTGCGGAGTTCTCTCTCGAACTTCCCCCTTAACCTACAATACAATACTTATATTAGTACCGGGAAGCTGAGAATCCTTGTGCAAACTTGGGTCTTCCATAGCCTCAAGTCGCCTCTGCGGAGTTCTCTCTCGAACTTTCCCCTTAACCTACAATACTTATATTAGTATCGGGAAGCTGAGAATCCTTGTGCAAACTTGGGTCTTCCATAGCCTCAAGTCGCCTCTGCGGAGTTCTCTCTCGAACTTCCCCCTTAACCTACAGTACAATACTTATATTAGTACCGGGAAGCTGAGAATCCTTGTGCAAACTTGGGTCTTCCATAGCCTCAAGTCGCCTTTCAACTTCCCCCTTAACCTACGGTACATATATTAGTACCGGGAAGCTGAGAATCCTTGTGCAAACTCGGGTCTTCCATAGCCTCGAGTCGCCTCTCAACTTCCCCCTTAACCTACGGTACATATACTAGTACCGGGAAGCTGAGAATCCTTGTGCAAACTTGGGTCTTCCATAGCCTCAAGTCGCCTCTCAACTTCCCCCTTAACTTACGGTACATAATATGTATGTACAGGCCCTGGACATAATGTGTCCTGTGGGGCCAATGGGCGAGACGTCAGGTCTGCACCCACTTCACCACTACCCTGTCTCTCAACTGACTCAGAGATTACAGGTGTAGTTATAAATGGCACAGGAAGGGCATGTCCCTGAGTAGTGGTGATACTTTGGCACACACTGCAGGAACGGACAAAACTATCTATGTCCCGTCCCATCCCTGGCCAGAAAAAGTCAGCTCGGATATGGCCCTGGGTCTTCCTTTTGCCCATGTGACCTCCTGAGACTGAACAATGACCCCATTGTAACACTGCTAGGCGGTACTTGGCGGGAACGACAAACTGCAGTCGAACCTCGCCCTCGGGTGTTCGTGACTCACGGTAGAGCCGTCCTTGTTTGCGAAGGAACTTGGCTCGACCTCCCCGTGAATACTTTATCACTCGACCCTTTTGTTTGTTCCGCACGGCAGCAAGTGTCGGGTCAGAATGTTGTTCTTGCACAACAAGTTGACTACACATCAGATCTTGCGGCGATTCAATGATCACTGGGGTGACACAGTCTGGAGCCTCAGTCATGGCTCGTGTTACCGCAGCAGCCGAAGTCTGAGTAGCGTCATCGGAGCAACTATCCTTGACTCCATTAATATTGCCTACTATAAAGTCAAATAGAGGCTCTGGCATGACAACTGCAAGTGTCGTACCAGTATAAAATGGAGATGCCACCTGGATACATGCCTCAGGGAACAATCTCACTGATCCATCAATAAGCTTTGCATGGATCTGTCGACCTGTATACTGCTCAGGCCGAACTAAACTCTGCTTAACAGAGCAACCTGAGGAACCATTGTCTCTCAGGACCTTCACAGGAATACCTCCCACAAACCCTGGCTGAACAAGGAAGGTACTGTCACCTGTGGGAGGGCCTGTGGAGGAAGCAGCTAGCCACTCATGAGGCTGCTGAATTGATGTGGCAAACATTGTGCCTTGAGGGTTATATTGGGAAGATGGAACATTGGCCATCTGTGGAGGGGGGTTCACTGTCACTGTGGGACTAGTGAACTGTGGGGAAGTACCCACACTGGTAGGGACGTGACCACCAGGCTGCTGCTGAGGAATGAAGGCTGCATTCGCTTCCTGCCTCTTTTGAGCTGGTGGTGAAAAACTTTGTCCCAACGGTCGGTTGCGTGGCTGATACTGCTGCTGGTCAGGGTACTTGTTGTACCTCTTCCACTCAGGTTTCTGAGTGTTTTGCCCCTGGTCCTTCCACTGCGGTTTTGGACCTTGGCCATTATTCTGAGAATGGCCTTGTTGCTGGGGTTCAGTCTGAGACAGCTTCCCAGACTTGGCAGTATCTTTTCTGCTCCAGGTGTTTTGCTTACGAGCTTGATACCCGTATGCAGTAAAGAATGCATCAGCCTTCTCTGCCATTTGGCTGGCATCTTTCACCTGGCAGATCTTAAGCTGTGCTATGAGCTCAGCAGGCCACGACCTCTCTAGCTGTGTACGCAGCATAAGGTCAATTATCCCCTCACGCGTGGAAGGAGTTTCATCTTTCTCCATCCACTCATTTAAGTAAGCTGTGAGACGATCAAGGAACTGAACAGCTGTCTCCTTGTCTTGGAGACGAGCTCGCATGAACTGAACTTTGGCGTCGTCTACTGTGAGACCATACGCCTTAATGAGTGCAGCTTTCATCATCTCATATGTGAGATTGTCTCCACGAATTCTGTGGAGAATATCGAGGGCAGGGCCCTCAAATAAACTAAGAAATTGGATCCGCTTAGCTGCCTCATCCAGTTGATACATGTCTGCCATGTCCTCAAAACGAGAGCTATGCAGCTCGATTCGCTCGCTTTCCTTGTATGAAGGAAGCTTGATGCATGGGGTCGCCAGGACATGTGCAGGAAGAACGCTCGTGGAGCTTGGACCAACTGCACCAGATGTATCTGAAGCCAAGGAATCTCGCTTGAGCTTCATTTCATATTCGTGTTTTTCACGTGCCTCACGTTCGGCACGTTCGTGCTCTCGTTCTCGCTCGCGTTGTTCACGCTCGTATTCGCGCTGTTCTCGCTCGTATTCGCGCTGAATCTTACGCTCTTCACGGGCATCATTCTCGCGCTGCTGCTCCTGATTATGCCGTGAGAGTATATACTCTTTAATTTCGGTTGGGTCCGAAAGACCCATTTCTTTGGCTTCCTGTAAAAATACAGTAGTAGCCATTTCGCTAATTTATTAAGCAAACCGAAATTGAGTACTGACTGCTTAGCGACGAATACTAATAAACAAAAGTAAAGAGTACAGACACAAGCTAGTGGTGACCAGTCTTATCCAGTTAACTGGCAAAGAATAAATCAAAAATGTAAATGACTGGGAAGACTCAATAATAAACACAATGGTACGGCGACTTCCCAGAAGCGAATAAAATTGTCTGGCGTTACCAAAAATAAACTAGAGTTAAGTATTCTATTGATTAATAAAGCAAAATTCACTTGCTAAATTAAGGGTAAACACCAGTAAGCTTGTGCCTATAAACTTTAATGATAAATACCTAAATATGAATGAGTGAGCACTATCTCGTGAATAGCTTTAGAGCTAGGAGTTAATATCCTGGCGAGGTCGCCAATTGTCACGGGGTTTTTATATATCACTGTGTTTTTAAAATAAATGCTTAAATATTATTTAAATTGATAATAATATTCAATAATATTGAAGAGCAGAGACAATGATTGTCTTGCTACATCAAGCAACGATTACTTTACGCTGGCTTAGCACGATTCTCTGAGAACGAGAATTTATAAACTTCCTCAACAGTACACAGCAGAGACTAATTACTCACAATTGCTGAATTACTGTACTGTTAGCCTCTGGAGAAAGTTACATCACCCCTGACAATAAATAACTAATACTAATAATAATAACATCAGGTTCTTGCTGATGCATTAACTCCTGGCACAACGGATTTTAAGTTAATACAACAAGACTGGTCTAAGTACCAGTTATGAATAGTAAATGTTTATGCAAGCTAGGAGCTATATGGAAAATAAGCTTAATTTGGATTAAATGAAACAAGAGTTTACTTACATTAAGCTCAAGAAAGGAACTGTTAAATTTATTAATCATAAAAAAATAAATTTAACGTTACAATTCAAATCAATTAAATGAGACGCGCTCGCTCACTCACACAGAAGCTAAATACTTACGCCTAGGAAAAACACCTTAACTAAACTCTTAAAACTAGGAAATACACAAAAGAAATACCAGTCGATGAATGCTTTGTATCACCCAGGAGGTGGGAGTTTGAAGAAACTGATACTCTGTGGAGCTTGGGATGCTAGCTGACTTCTCTTCACTTCTGAGCACAGGACCTCTCTCCGTCAAAGCCACCACTAGACTGAATTCAAATAATGTACAGGCAGGACGCACAAGCTACCAGAAGGCGTGGCTAACGGTTTAGGCAAGCAGAGGTGAACGATAAAGAAACAATAGTATCGCTCAGTAGCGCACTTAGTGACGTGCATCAAATCGGTCACCCCTGAAAACGGTGACGAATGATTTGAAAAGTATACCCCGAAATGGAGAGAGAAACGGTTAACTGAGCGATACACAGTGAGTTTTCCACTAATAGTTCGTGGCTTCTCACAAAAAGGAAATGTCGCGAATTGATTCCTGACATATATATATATATATATATATATATATATATATCCCATTGGATCCCAAGGGTGCTGGGCGAGGCATGGCGCTCGCTATATATATATATATATATATATATATATATATATATATATATATATATATATATATATATATATATATATATATATAAGGTGGTTTAGTGGGTAATTATTGTGCTTCAATCGGATTGAGCCGGTGAAGGTTTATATCCAAGGGCTGGTTGGGGTTTATTGCTCACGTAATGCCACTCAGGGATGAGTGGGGTTGGTCACTCTCATCTTAAATGTCAGGACCAACTGCCTTGCTCCGGGCTCCTACGCTTCTCACGGGGCAACGTAGGATTGGATGATGGATATATATATATATATATATATATATATATATATATATATATATATATATATATATATATATATATATATATTGGCTATAGGAGAGAATAACTGTGACAAATTTTGCTTGGTGATGCCTGGTAATGGTGTCATCACATGAAAAGTGCGCGAAGTGGAGGTCTGGTGCAAATCACAAGTCACTACTTGAGATCTAATTTTTGCAGAAAGCAAACAGTAAAATGAAATTCACTTCAGCCAAAGCAAAATGTGAAACAACAGTGATAAGTTGTGAATCTGAATAACATTGAGCCAAAGTAAATTGTGAAACAACAGTGAAAAGTTGCAAATCTGAATAACATCTATGCTTCACGTCGTACCCTATTCGTAAACGGTACTTTGGTTGGACACACTCCCCTGGCTCGGATACGTTCCACAACTTAGGTTGGACACCTATTAACCTAGTGCTGCCACACAAGATCAATCAGTGCTTTATGAGTTTTGCAGAGTAACGGATCTGCAGGGCCTAATGAACACCACTATCTGCCACGGGAGAAGTAACCTGTTTCCACCCAACGCTTCATGCATGGGTATAGGTGTGGAAGGATTCTGGTGTGTATGGGTGCGAAGCACATCTGATGATTGTGCTGGGTTGGCTAGGCTTGTGTGTGACAGACTGTACAGTGTACAAAATATATCATCGAGAGAACATCGACAGGATATGAGCATGTGAAATAACATGAACATACTAGTGCACTTTCATAAATGTCCACCCATGGATGAGTGTGTCCAAGAGTGCTAAGTTGTGCTCTGGCTACCATCACACCATTTTATACAATTTAGGGAAACCAATTGCTCAGCACAGAGTTAGGTTATGCCTAGTAAGGAAGCTTTTCACCGATAGTGCACAGAAACGCATTACTTAGGTACCTAAAATAATTTAATTATGTTGGTATACATTTTATTTACTTTATAGTTTCTATAACTTCTTTTTTACCGCAAATGAAGCATTATCACACAGCTTCGTAAACACACACACACACACACACACACACACACACACACACTTAAGAAGAGGTACCCGTATGTCACCGCGGGAATAGAAAACTATAAAATTTCTCACACTTTAGATTCTGTACCCGTGACGGCTTGGCCACTAATATTTTCACACTGAACATGATAAAATGAACGAAACTTAACTCTGACAAATTGGCTCATTCCCTGTATATAGTTCGTATGCCCAGTGCTAATGGAAGTTTCGTAGTATCTTTTTCCTTTCCATATTTAATGCATACATACAAGGGATGAGGCTATGGCACACCTAATGTCTGACTTGGCTCATATCTCTTATTGGGATAAAAAAAAATATTCTTGCTTTTACCGCATCAAAACTCATTTCTTACATTTATCAACCCGACAAAGTCTTCCACAGGAATACCGTCTAGTTATTAACAATATTCAGCTCATTTCTGCATTTTCTTTAAACATACCTAGGGTTTCATTCTCTCCGTATTTATCTTGGGAGGAACATTTTACCTCTCTTGTAAAATCATCTTCCATGAGAATGGGTGTGCAAAGCTGACTCAGTGTTTTCTTTACTCCCGCACAGTTGTTGACTTTATACACGGGTTTTCTTCGCCCCTGTGTGGAGTTCAACTCTCATGTGTGGGGAGGCTCCCCACATGCAGCCCTTCTTATTAACTCTCCTCCTTTCACTAGCCCTCTTCAACCTCTGTCTCCTCACCGCACTGTTGCATCTTTACCTCTTTTCTGTCTCTGCTTTAATGGTCACTGCTCCTCTGAACTGTCTGTTTGCATCCCTCCACCACTACGGCGGGCGCGCAGAGCTCATCTAGCAACAAACTCACCCCTTTTCCGTCCAGCTCTTTAATGCATGAGTTAACCGTTACTCCCACTCTTTCATGTATGCAACAGGTCAACTCTGGAAGTGTCTCCCTCTGTCTGTATTTCCTCCTGCCTATGATCTCCAGTCTTTCAAAAGTAGTGTGTCTAGGCATCTCGAAATGAACGGTTCTTGAATTTGGCTCTCTTACCTTGTTTCTGTTTAATCTTGGCGGGAAAACTTTGCAGGCTCCTGGCCTTTGGTTCCTTCTTCCTTGAATTAAAAAAAAAAATACTATATTTGGTATTGTCATTTCTGTAATTCATATTTCATAGTGTCGACGTAGTTTTTCCAAGTAAAGTACAAAAGGATAAAGAAAAGTGCAATACACGAAGCATATCACTGAGGAATAATTGCTACGAAATCTACTATGCCAGCGATAGAACACTAGCCTATGTATCATTGCTGTAAAGCCCATATGTCCTTTATCTTCGACAGCTTTCTAGTATCACTTCCTTGATGATATATTTTGCTTACTACAGCATTCTGTTTTCAGTACTTTATTTTAATGCAGAAATAAATTGCATAAATGATACAAGTGAATATTAATATGTCATAGATAGTATTTAATAGGGTTTAATGTGTCCTGAGAATACCACATTGAGGGACACACCTTTCAGCAACAAGAGAACATGGGGTTAGGTTCACAAAGATACCATAAATTCTCTATCCTACCGGAGAATCGTTTCTGCAGGAAGGACAATGACAGTACATGATTTTTCCACGTGAAAAAGAGTAAGATTATCACAAATTATTTATATCCACCTACCCATGTCTCATCTATCCCTGTTTTTCCCAGAAATCCAAATCTCTCCCTGTACTGGCTTCTCCCCTTACAGTTTTCCTGCTGATCATCTCACTAACGTCCGTTCCAAAGGTGGCACTTGTTGCTACATTAAGCTTGAATATGCAACTGACACTCTAATCAACTACACCTCTACTGATTCTGATTGTTCATTGTATAAAGTAAGTTACGTTATTATAATTAAATATATATGTATAGTTTCTCGCACCCCTAATGCCTCACCAGAAACCATCGTATTTGACTTCATATCCACACAGCTGACACACTATAAGCTCATATGTTTACTGCTGTAATTACCGTGTTGGGTGATTATAATGTCCATAGTGTTGGATAGGTACTGCATTCAGCCAGGACTGACGATACTCGCCTAGAATGCGAGCTGTTTGCAGGAATGGTTTAATTTCATTCAACTGGTAAAACAGCCAGAATGCCGAACAACCCTGACCATGGTGCCTATATCTTGGGCCTGTTTCTGAAAAATATACCAGATCAATACAAGATACAGCTACTGTCGGAACTTGAAACCTCCGACCACAGTCTAATCAAAGCCTCATTCGTAGGTAGACCCAAACCTCCACGTCGTGAACCAGTCAGGGTATTGAGACGGCACTTTGACAGGGCAGACTGGCATGAATTTACAAATCATCTAACTGATATTCTTTGTCAGTCTTTCTTTTCCAGTGTTATCAATCATACATAGTCCCACCTTGATGACTTAATACAAGTTGGTACTAATTTGTTCATATATAAAAGTTTTATAAAAGACTGGACTCCCCTAAATGATTCGACTGCGATTGTGCCAGAGCAGCGACCCAAACATCTTTAACATATAACTCTTCTATCTATCTATCTATATACCTAGGCTGCTTCCCCCAAGGAAAGGGAGGTAGCCGAGACAGGACGACACACTCTCCATTTACTCATCCACTCAAACACATTCATTCGCATCTTAGCCCCAAAGGGGAGAACGGACAGATCCTCACCGCACCACACCGCACAAGGGTCAACTGCGCAATGCAGTTTATAAAATACTAGATCCCTGAGTCATGTTAGAAACCACGCAAAGGCAGCAATAAATCCCCCCAAACCACTCTTCACAACCAAGTATCCATATTATTAAATAAAAATGATAACAGAATATTTTGGTTAACTCTCAGTTCTTTCAGCACTAACTTTAGCAAGTCATCCCCAATCCCCCAGTAAATTCTTCAGACAAGCACTGTAACTGACCCAAGTGGAAAACCTAACATTTTGCCAGTACGTATGACAGAAGTCCTACCTTGGAGGAAATCAGTCAGAATGTTCCTATACTGGAACTTCACTTTCTCGAAATCCTCCTCCAATTATACTGACTAGACATGTGAAATAAATCCTAAATAATTTACCAACCAACAAAACACCAGATCCAAGTGGAATGCCTCTCATAGTTTTAAGTGTTTCCATGAACTTGCTCCCTTTGTAGCTAAATTATTCAGATTATGCAAACATACTTTTAGATTGCCATAGTCTTCGAAAGAAGCCAACACCCACACCAATCCAAAGAAAGAAAGTTCCTCGGATCCCTCTGATTACAGATCCAAACCTATCACATCTTATTCTCTAATAACTGAGATTGTCATTAATAAGCATATTCCTAGATATCTTGAATCGAACAACTTAATTAGTGACAGACGGTATAGTTTTCGGCTTGAAAGATCCACTAATGATATACTGCACTTCCTTACTCATAAAATCCATCAGTCAACTGACAGCATGAAGAAACCCTTCCAATAACCCGTGGCATTTCTAAAGCTTTTGTCAGAGTAGGACACCGTTCCCTATTATCCAGACTTCCTTGCTATGGCTTATCATCTTTTGTCCCACTGATCTCACATCTCAACAACAATAATTTAACCCCTTAGCGTCCAGAGCTTGTGTGTGAGGGATTTTGCTGGAAGAGTGCTAGGTATACCGCCCTCTGCCTATCGGCTCATAGTCAAAAAGCTCACAGGTTCCTACCCCGGGGTTTCCTTCTTTATTCAATGTTGAAAATGCCCATTTTCGTCCCATATCGGGGACGCGGGGCTCAAAGAGGTTAAAGAAGCTGGTTGATTTGTCAGTGTTTAATCCCTTAGCTCCCAGAGCTCCAGTACGAGCGATTTTGCTGGACGGATGCTAGGCATACCTCCCTCCACCTGTCGGCTCATAGTCGCGAAGCTCATAGGTCCCTACCTGGGGGTTCCCTTTTTTATTAAATTTTGAAAATTCCCAGTTCCGTCCCACATCTGGGACGCGGGATGCAAAGAGGTTAACTACAAAACGTGGACGATGTATATTCCAATTTCCACACAATGAATGACCGTGTTCCACAAGGATCAGGTTTGGCTTCAACCCTATTCCTCATTCATATTAATCATCTTTTGTCTGCCACCCATAATCCCAGTCACTCATACGCAGATAACTCGATGCTCCACAGTTCCTTTACACTTAACCACACATCACAAAGTATGGTATCTCTAATTCTCATCTCTGCACAGCAATATCATAAATCAAAACTTATCGATGATCACTAAATGGATACAAAATACTATTGTGTCGTTTAATGCTTTACCTTTATCTTTACCCAACTGCCGGTCATGTGACGTTAGCGGCCTTGGAGCGCCATCTTCCTCTATCCTCAGCTATTCTGATTAACTCCACATTGCTGATTCTTACTTGTAAATTGCTTCTTATAATCCATATACTTTAATCGTTTTCTTCCTCTTGCTCTTCTTCCCTCTATTCTTCCAAGTAAACAGTCGTTTTCAAGTTCTTTTACTCTTATAACATGTCCAAAAATTCCATCTATCTTTTCCTTATAGTATCATTTCTCTTTCCACTCCTGCCCTTCTCAGAACTTCTTCATTTGTTACTTTTTTTAATCATGATATTCCCATCGTTCTTCTCAAAAACCATACCTCAACTGCTTGTAATCTCTCTCATTTTCTTCTTTACTGTCCACGTTTCGCACCCGTATAATAGCGGTACCAAACAAAACATTTCAACACTCTTATTCGTGTCCTTATTTCCATAGTTATGTTAGTTTAAAAATTTTCTCATTCGTCCGAAAACTCCTTTAGCAATACCAATTCTTCTTACAATTTCCTTCTCACTTCCTCCGTCATCTGATATAACAGCATTCAAGTATTCGAAACTTCTCACCTGCACTATATAGCTTCCGTGGATATTAAGTTGGATATTTATCGCTTCTCTTCGTTATGTTAGTACCATTGCCTTTGTTTTCCTGATGTTAAACTTCATCCCTCTCTGTTGACATGCTTCCACTAATCTATCCACCAGTTCTTGCAGTTTCTCTTCCGAATACACTACCAGTACCGTGTCATCAGCATATCTCAGATTATTAATGTTCTTACCATCAACCTTAACCCCTTCCAATTCCTTCATTTCGTTCATTACAACTTATCCGTATAAAGAAAACAAGTCTGTCAACAGAACACATGCCTGTCTTACTCCTCTTTTTATAGTCCCCCACTCCGTCTTCGCCTCTTCGACTTTAACAGCAGCTTTTTGATTCCAGTACAGATTTACAATTCTTATGTCCTTATCATCTACCCCAACCATTCGCAACATTCTCACCATTTCTTCATGTCTCACGGTGTCAAAGGTCTTTTCAAAATCAACAGAACACAAGTATAAACCCTTCTGTACTTCCAAAGATCTTTCTATCAACATTCGCAATGCAAAAATAGCATTTCTAGTGCCTTTGCTCCTTCAAAATCCATACTGCTCCTTTGCCACATAGCTATTTATGTTTCGTCTTATTCTTTCCCCTATCACTCTTAACAATACTTTCCCCATTTGTCTCATCACACTTATAGTTCTATGCTTATCACATTCCAGTGCACCATTTTTCTTTGGTATGGCCACAAAAACACTAAGCTTTCTCTCATTGATTCTGGGATGTATCTAGCATCATATATTCTGTTTGCTAAAGTGATTATCTTTTCTAGTCCAAATTTTCTGGCTGCCTATATCATCTCAACCACCACTCCATCCTCTCCCTCTGTTTTATTTTTACTCATATTTCTCATAGCTTTCTGAATTTCCTTCTTTAAAATGACTGGTCCGCTCATTTCACCGTCAATCTCGGGCTTAACTCCTCCCTCATCATCATAAAGCTCTTTAATACTTCTTGTTTATCCATTAAAATTTTTCCATTTTTATCCTTTATTACCAAACTTCTAGCATTTTTTTTTCCGCTTATCTCTTCAATAACTTTATACATCTTCCTAGTGTTAGTTCTCTGTAATATTTCCACTTGTTGGAATACTTCATTCAACCATTCCTCTTTCTTCTCTTTGCATTTTTTTTTTTTTCAACATCCACTTCTCTATATCTATTTTCATTATGTTTTTCTCTTCTTCTTTCCTCCATCAATGCTAAAATGTCATCATAGTCCGGTGGTAGGAGGGGGGGAATCACCACCGGAAGAGGGACAAAATTTCATCCTACTTTTCTAGATCAATTTGTTGCGTAGATTACGAATCTGAAAGGTGATCAGCACGGTTCGGGGGCGTTTCTGAGATATTAAGGGTCAAAGGTCAACAAAGGTAAAAATTAGACAACTGTAAAACTCTATAACATAACTAATTCTGAAACCTAAAATGCAACTTTTTTTATGACTCTCTTATGCTTTCTAATCTGTATAAAATAACAAATCAATTCTCTGTAGTGGCTGACATCAACTCAAAGGTCAAAGATCAACACACAACAAATGGTGCAAATACTGATACTATATCCTCACAAACTTCGCTATCTTGCTCAAATTAATGATGCCTTTGTATGGAAAAACCTAATATAGTCAAATGAATCTACTGTACATGTAATTACACCTATCATATCTAAAGTTATTGGTAGTAGTACACTCATCCACTATTCTGAAGTTAGTCTAACATTTCGTCACCATCACTGTCTTCACTGTAGTCTGATAATTCATCCTCACTATCTTCATCAGCATTATTACACAGAAGTTCGACAACATCCGCAGGATATGCTATGTCAACCCGATGGATTGATAAATCCTCATTCCACCCATGATTTGCTGGAGTATCCAAGAATAGCAGGGCTCTGCGAGCCAGACGCCACATCCTGGCCACATAGTTACTTCGAGCTGCATGCAAGGCCAGTGCCGATTCACATGGTGGTAACGCAGACAGATCAGCTACCTTCCATTACACATAAACTGTCCAAATGCAGCTGGAATTTTTACATCAGCTGTGCGCAGAATGTACTCATCTGACTGCCCTCTTGCAATTCGTTCAGTTTTTTTAATGGAATCTGCACTGTATGTAACACATGCAAAGTAGACCACCTTGTATTGTATGGGTATGTCAGCCATGATTCTCTTGGCTAATAACCTGAATGTATCAGGTATGTTCAACAATGAACGTAAGTACGCAATCAGGTCAACAATGTAAACTGCATTTTCTGGGATTTCATTGGCTGTATTTTTCAAAGTTAGTGATGTGAGAACTTCCATCATCTGACTTTTTGGTGTTGATCGACGAGTGCCATCTGCTGTTGCTAGAGACAGAGGTGCAGGTGCTAAAGGATAGGTTAATGCTTTATCCAAGTGACAGACATGTCAACTGACATACATTTTCAACGGGACTTTACAGACCAAAATTTAAATTGCAATAATCCTGTAGTAGTAGGGAAAATTACTGCTGCATGAGGAACAAAATATCGTTCAGCTTTTCTAGACCACATTTTTATGTACATAATGAATCTGGTCAATGGAAATTATTATAAAAGGTCATGGGTTTAATCATCATTTAAATGAATATAGTATCAGTATTTGCACCAATTGTTATGTGTTGACCTTTGACCTTTGAGTTAATGTCAGCCACTACAGAGAACAGATTTGTTGTTTTATACAGATTAGATGGCTGAAAGCATAAGAGAGTCATAAAAATATTGCATTTTAGGTTTCAGAATTAGTTATGTTATAGAGTTTTACAATTGTCTAATTTTTACCTTTGTTGACCTTTGACCCTTAATATCTCAGAAACGCTCCCGAACCTTGCTGATCACCTTTCAGATTCGTAATCTACGCAACAAATTGATCTAGAAAAGTAGGATGAAATTTTGTCCCTCTTCCGGTGGTGATTCCCCCCTCCTACAACCGGTCTATCAGTAATCCACTGTTGTCTTCTTTTTTCTGGTACGGTTTCCTCCACTGCCTGCAAAATAGCGGTCTGCAAGTGCTTCCATTCCTGTTCAATCCCACCTTTAGTCAGCTCTTCTTCGATTAGTATATCATACCTATTTCTCAACTCAAGTTGAAACTCATTTCATCTCTCCTCCATTCCAGGATAACTCTACTCTCTTCTTTTGCGACTCATTTTTTTTTCCGACTTTCTTGAGTTTGACTTTAAAGGCTGCTACCACAGGAACATGATCACTTCCAATGCCACAGTCTGCTCCCGGGTAGGTCTTAACATTTGTAACTGAACTAAAAAGGGCGGAGTGAGGGGACTAGAGACCCCCTCCTCTGTTTTTTAGTTCCTAAAAAGAGGCAGGCCAGAGAAAGGGATGGGGGATTGAGTTATCCCCGTACCCTGAAGATTGGGTCTATGAATGTGCGTGGATGTAGTACGATTGAAGCTAAAAGGGAGGAGATTGGGAGAATGTTTGTGAGAAGAAAGTTGGATGTGTTAGCTTTGAGTGAAACGAAGATGAAAGGGAAGGGTGAGTCTATGTTTGGAAGTGTGACTGGAAGATTGTCTGGTGTTGATAGAGGAAGGGCAAGAGAAGGTGTGGCCTTGTTAGTGAGTCCGGAAGTACAGCAGTGTGTGATTGAATGGAAGGTGTCATCGAGACTGATGTGGGTGAAAGCGAAATTTGAACGGGAGTTGTGGGTGTTTGTGAGTGCATATGGGCCTGGCAGTGAAAGGGATGAAGATGAGAGGGAGTCTTTCTGGAATGATGTTGATGAGTGTCTGCAGAGTTTTGGAGCGAATGTGAATGTGGTAATGATGGGAGATCTGAATGCTAGAGTGGGAAATGTAGCAGTTGAAGGTGTAGTTGGTATGCATGGTATGCCTGGAAGAAATGAAAATGGGGAACGAATGATAGGATTGTGCTTTGAGCGAGAGATGGTGATTGGAAATACGCTGTTTGAGAAGAAAGATATTTATAAGTATACATGGGTGAGACAGGAGGGTGGAAGGATTGTTGATAGAGCTTTGATGGACTATGTGGTTGTGTCTAGGAATGTAATAGGAAGATTGTTGGATGTGAGAGTTCTGAGAGGGGAGGGTGGAGGTATGTCTGACCACTACCTGGTGAAGGGAAAATTAAGAGTAGGTATGAGATGGGTGAGAGCTAGGAGGGTTAGGTGTGGCAGGGAGGTTTTGAAAGTGAGTTGGATAAAAGAGAGAAAATGAAAGAGTATCAGGAGAAATTGAAAGATGAGTGGAACGGAGTGAAAGATCAGGAAAATGGGAGTGTGGAGGAGGAATGGCAGTCATTTAAGAGTGCTGTGGTGGGGCATGCAGAAGAGGTGTGTGGTGTGAGACGTGTGGGTGGTGGTGTAAGAAAAGGAAGTGAATGGTGGTACGAGGAGATAAGTATGGCTGTGGCAGAGAAGAGACGTGCATATGAAGTGTGGCTGCAGAGGAAGGATGAGGTGTCATATGAGAGGTATAAGGAAAGGAGGAATAGAGCGAGAACAGCTGTGCGTGATGCTAAAGTGGCAGCAGATGAGAGGTGGGGTAGGCGGCTGACTGAGAATTTCCAACAGAATAAGAAAATGTTTTGGAAGGAGGTGAAAAAGGTGCGAAGGGGAGAGTCAGGGAAGGAAGAGCGAATAAAAGCAGAGGATGGAAGGATGTTAACTGAGACTGATGCAGTAAGGAAGAGATGGGCAGAGTATTTTGAAAGATTGTTAAATGTAGAGGAGGAAAGGGTGGCTGAGATTGTGGCAGATGGAAGGGTGCAAAGAATAAATGTGTTGGGAGAGTTGAATGATTCTTTGATCACGAAGGAGGAAGTGGAGAAGGCAGTAAAGGAGATGAAAACAGGGAAAGCTGCAGGTATGGATGGGTGTGCTGTTGAATGCCTGAAGGGTGGTGGAGTGACTATTGTTGACTGGTTAGTAAGATTGTTGAATGTGTGTTTTGTGAAAGGTATGGTGCCAATTGACTGGGCAAGTGCGTGTGTGCTTCCGTTGTATCAAGGCAAGGGTGGTAAGTATGAATGTACTAGCTTTAGGGATATAAGTCTGTTGAGTGTTGTAGGTAAGGTGTATGGCAGAGTGTTAATTATGAGAGTTAGAAAGGGTACAGAGGGAGTAATTGGTGATGAGCAGTGTGGATTTAGGAGAGGGAGGGGATGCGTGGATCAGGTGTTTGCTGTGAGACAAGTGTGTGAAAAATATTTAGCGAAAGGCAAGGATGTGTTTTGGGCATTCATGGATTTAGAGAAAGCGTATGACAGAATTGATAGGGAGGCTTTGTGGACTGTTTTAAGATTGTATGGACTTGATGGTAGGTTACTAAAAGGGGTGAAAATTTTTATCTAAATAGTAGAGCATGTGTAAGAGTGGGAAATGCTGTGAGTGATTGGTTTCCCGTGAGAGTGGGGCTGCGACAGGGATGTGTGATGTCGCCTTGGTTGTTTAATATTTATATGGATGGTGTTGTAAGAGAGGTGAATGCAAGTGTTTTAGGTGGTCTGAGTCTGGTGAATGTCGATGGTGGATAGTGGAATCTTAAGCAGCTGCTGTTTGCAGATGATACTGCACTGGTGGCTGATTCAGAGGAGAGATTGAGACAGTTGGTAGAGGAGTTTGGAAGGGTGTGTGAAAGGAGGAAATTGAAAGTAAATGAGAATAAGTGTAAAGTGATGAAGTGTACAAGGTTGGTAGATGGTAGGGGGATGAATATAGTTTTGAATGGCGAGTTGCTTGAGGAGGTGGAGTGTTTTAAATATTTAGGGTCGCATGTTGCTATGGATGGAAGAATAGATGCAGAAGTGAAGTTTAGAATAAATGAAGTAGGAAAGGTGCTGGGAGGAATGAAGAAAGTGTTTAGATGTCGTTCGCTTAGAATGGATGTAAAGAGAAGGCTGTATGAAGGTGTTGTGGTACCGACTGCGTTATATGGGGCTGAAACATGGAATATGGGTGTTGTAGAGAGGAAAAGTTTGAATGTAATGGAGATGTGTCTGAGGAGTATGTGTGGAGTGATGCGTATGGATCGAGTGCGAAATGATGAAGTGTGAAGGAGAACTGGAGTTGTTCGGGAGATGGCTGGTAGAGTTGAGCAGAGGGTGTTGCGATGGTTTGGGCATATGAAGAGAATGGATAATGAGCGATTGGTGAAAAAGATAACTAGATCTGATGTGAGAGGTGTAAGGCTGAGAGGGAGACCACGAATAGGATGGATGGACAGTGTGAAGAGAGCACTGGATGTGAGAGGGATGTCTGTTGAGCAAGGAAGAGTGGCTGTGCGTGACAGAAATAAATGGAGAGAAATTGTGAATGAATAAATGATGACGCAGCCCTGAGAGGATATTCTCCCGCATTTGGTCTGATTAGCTAGTCAGATCAGGTGCGAGTAAGGGGATGGGTCTATTATGATGTGGCAGGGGTAAACCAGCTCTGCTGTCGGGCTCTGCTGCGGATGTCACTGATTGCACTGTGCATTTGACCCATGTGTGGTGTGGTGCAGTGAGGATCTGTCCGTTCTCCTCTTTGGGGCTAAGATGCGAATGACTGTGTTTGAATGGATGAGTAAATGGGGAGTGTGTCGTCCTGTCTCGGCTACCTCCCTTTCCATGGGGGAAGCAGCCTAGGTATATAGATAGATAGATAGATTTATTTACTGTAATAGAGTCTATCTGATTTTTGTAGATATTACCTGGACTAGGAACACCAAATATATCCAGTTTACTAATAGATAGACATTGACTGCTTCTTACATTACATCCATTTCCTATCCCTTAAAGTGTTGAAATTCTTGGTGTTTCTCTAAACCCCAGCTGGACCTGTCACCGCAGATCACTTGCAAAATCTGCCTCAAAAAGTTTTTGGACCGAGTCTATAACTTCTTCACTGACGAGTGGTTAGCTACATTTTACAAGAGTTATGCTCGCTCTCACCTCGAATATTGCCCACCCTTGTGGAATGGATGTAAAGAGTGTCACGGGAGGATGTGAATTTCAGAATAAATGCTGTTACTCGAAGGTAAACAAAAAGAATTGACTTGTGAAATCGAGTAGTTTACTTTATGCCGGTTTACTTCGCCTATTCTCTAAAGACGAAAATTCTATAAACTTTCTCAACAGTACACAGCAGAGACTATCCACTCACGAATGCTGTATCATTAGTACTGTTAGCCTCTGAGAAAGTGTGATCTTTACTCCCTTACAATCTATCTATCTATCTATTCCCAGATGCTATAATCCCGTAAGGGGTGGCCATTTGACTTTGAGTTATATGTTTTACCAGGAGGGGCACTAACCCTTCACCAACCCACTTGCTGACACGTAGGGAGCACGTATGGTTTGGTTATATGGTTACCACCCAGCGTTGTAAATGGTTTCTTTGCTTACAGGAAACCATTTGGCTTGTCACTCAATGTAAAGCCACCTGTAAAGGAAAGAAAAGCGATAAGAAGTGACAGAAAAGATGGGAGAAATAGGAGGAGAGGAGGGCAAGCACAGAAAAAGAATAATAAAGGCTACGAAAGAAGTAGGCAGCACTACATCAAGTGAGTGGATGATGATCGCCACCACCTACCACTATCCTGACAATCAATAATTAATAATAATAATGAACAAGTTCTTGCTGATGCTTAACTCCTGCCTGGCACACAACGAATTTAAGTTTTGATACAAAAGAACTGGCCTAAACACCAGTTGTGATTAATATAAATAGTCTGTACTAACTGGGAGTAGAAAACTAAATTAAGCTCAATATGGAGAAATCAAACACCATTAACACAGTTAATTAAGCTCAAAGAAAAGAACTGTAAATTTATTGATTACAATAAAATAAATTTACATTACATGAATCTCAAATTGAACTCAAAAGGGGAATTCACGGTCACAGGGGGACTCGTGAATTCAAATAACAAAGGAAATACACTCACTCTCTCAGTCAGAAGCCAATCAGACTTAAGGCTAAGAAAAACGAACGGAAATACTGGTCAGTGCAAGGAACAGAGCTGAAGGTACGGAAGACTGGGCGTCTGTCTGTTGAACACCAGGCACTGCTATTCGCTGTTAAGCCCACTTCGCCAATCACCATCTAGGTGGAGATCCAGGAAATCGCTGTACAACAGAGACACTGCTCTCTACACTGGGCACAAATGACCCTACTCTCATGGTGGTCCAAAGCTGACTGAGTCCAAACTGGGGAAGGGGGGTGGGAGATGGCCATGTTCATCAGAAGTAGGCGTGGCCTAACTTCAATGGTCAACAGAGAGAGGGCGAACGATATACACACGCAATTAAATCACTCAGTGAAGCGCTAATTTCGCGCATAAGAGCAATCTCTTTTGGAGCAGGGACGAATATTCAGACAAACTTTCCTAGTCAAAGTGCATACGAGGACGGTTAAACTGAGTGATATACAGTGGGAATTCCACTAGAATTCGTGGTTTTCTTATCCAAGTACAATGTCACGGATGTGTAGAATACACAATCTCATGAATTCGTGACAGAGAGGTTGCAGTGAAACAACTGAATGAAATTCAGAATAAAGCAATTACAATAATTACTAACCCAAAAATTGCAAGGGAACTACCTTCCCCACAACTAAGAATGACTGTTGTCTCCCTTGCTCAATTTTACAGATACTTTAATGGCAAATCCTTAGATGAAGTTGCACCAATTGTGCCACCTCTCCACTCCTTCCCGCGTGCTACACGGGCATGTGGTGACACTCATGACTTTGCTGTCATTTCCATGTTGCAGAACTTCAGCCTATCATAATTTCTTCATTCCCCGAGCCACCTATCTTTGGAGCTCGCTTCCGCAGATAAGTCGTCCCCAAACTTCAACCCACTGCAGTTCAAGTTCAACTGTTACAGATTTATTATGAGTACAGGACACCTGTAATTTGGTGTTGGAATTTTGTATTTTGTGTGTATATCTCTCTCTCTCTCTCTCTCTCTATATATATATATATTGTTACATAGCCTATGATTTCATCATCCTTTGTATAATTCTAACGTACAGTATGCTGCATGTTTGATCATGATTCGCCTCATGGCTTCCATAGTGACCAGGCTTGCGTGTTCTACCTCACTCCCCCCATTCTCCCCTTATAGTAGAGTAAGTCGTTCTTTCTGTTGTTCAGAGCAGGATTGTCAACTCTTCGTCCTCTGTGTCTTCATTTGCGCGTCCTTCTTGCAAGTTGAATCAAGCTCTGCCTGCCCCTATATAATGAGCTCAGTCTCTACATTAGTTGCTACTTAGATCTACTCCTCATTTTGTTCACATCTCTGACCTCCCCTGTACAGTATAGTGTATTATTAGTTTTGGGAATGCTCAGGAAGTCTCCAGCCATCTAGCTGCTGTATAATTTGAGTATAAGTGTTATTACCGTTTTTCTTGTACTGTATAGCCTGAGGCGTTAATTCGCAGGCCTGGTAAGGTTTTTGTGATTCATGTAAAGTTTTTAATGTCAGCCAGTATTAGTAAGATTTTGTATCTGTAATAATATTATATCTTACTTTAACTGAGCATTATTCGGTTTTCTCATTTATCAGGGCTGACTTAGATAAATTTGCTCTTGCTAAATTCATGTTAATAGAGGCTATTGCAGTTAACCATATATGTAACCTGTTTTGCCAATACATTATCCTTATGAGTCATGAATGTTTAATTGTTGGTTTGAGCATTAAACTTTAACTTGTAATTTTACCTAACTCTTTTGTTTTGAACCTGGAACTTTGCGGGACAGTAGTGATTTTAGTAGTCTCACCTGAAGTGTTCATTATCTCTCTCTGTTCCGTAACAATATATATATATATATATATATATATATATATATATATAAATATATATATATAAATAAATATACAGAGAGAGAGAGAGAGAGAGAGAGAGAGAGAGAGAGACCAAGAACATATTACCATAAATAAGTTACATGAGTACCACATCAATGAGTGCATGAATAAATACTGTTGACCACAAAATCAGCTCTGTATTTACAAGTACCTTGGTGCGGCCTTGACGAATTATTGAGGATTGGTGGGCCTGAAATTAACCTTCGATATTACCAAATTGAGTTTCTCCAGATGCCTCCAAATGACATTTCAATTCATTCGTCAACAATTCACTCATGAGAGGGCAATTACTTTGCCCAGGCGGAGTCCGGCGAGGTATTGTTTTTGGTCGTTTGTTTGTTTGCTAGCAACATTACGGAAAAACGGCTGAATGAAAGTGCATGAAACTTTCAGGTATGTTGGCACTGGTCCCAAAAGAAAGTGATTAACTTTTGAAGGTAATCGAGTGACCCTGAAAAGTCAAAGTAAGGGTCACGGATTTTCAGAGGGCTATAACTTGAAAACGGTTGAAGGTAGATATATTTACTGTGAAGAACATACAGGAACTCCTAATATGGGCTTTCATTTGGCACCAATACCTTTGACCATAAGAGACCTTGAAAAGTTAAATTCAAGGTCACAGACATTCAGGGGGCTATAATTCGAAACTCGTTGAAGATAAATATTTACTATCATCAAGATATTGCAAGTCTCATATGGGCTTTACCTTGGCACCATGACCTTTGAACTTGAGTGACCTTGAAAGGTCAAACACAAGATCACGAATGCTCAGAGGGCATAACTTGAAAACATTTGCAAAATTACCTTAGACTTTGTCTACCATACTAACAATAAATGGCAGTACCGATTTTGTATTTAAATGCGATAAAACAAGTGCTGTCGAGAGAGGATTGTTATGCCTCGCAACACTTGTTACATTTTCAACCCAACACTGTAGCTCTACGTTGTACTTGTCGTAACGCACCTGTGAACAGCTGTGGCTGCACAGCGCAGCTCACAGGTTAGGTGAGAAAATGGATCTGGAAGGTGATGATTACGATTATGATGATGATGATGAAGAGAGAGTAGAAGCAAAACAACATGGCAAAATATTCCAGTGCCCTTGTTCTTCCTAGAAATTCAAATCTAAGTTACGACTGAGAATCGATGATAAATATGTATGGAATTCCGAACTGATAAACATCATGCGTAACAGCTTGTGCCTCACTCTCCTCGTCCATCACCAGCTTCTAATGGTCCATAATCCATATTTTTAATTTCTTTGTTTCTTGTTTGTTTTAACTCGTTCCCCCTAAAACTCTTCATCCCGAAGACGTTATTTACACAACATTACAGCTGTTGTTCAATCAGTCAAATAGAACCCTGTAGATGAAATGCGATTAATGACAGAAGTGACTAAGCCTTCCAGTTCTGTCTGTCTTAAGCATAAAATAAAAAGATAATAAAAAATAATAATGTAAATAATAATAATAGTAATAATAATAATAATAATAATAATAAATAACAAAAAGAACAACAATAATAATAATAAATATTATAATGATCTGATTCTTGTATGTGTGTTGGTTTGTTTGTTTCCATAACGCAGTAAAAATGGAGCAACGTAGCGCAATTTTTGTTAGCGCAAGGTACTGTTAAAATGCTCTAACTTGAAGAATAAAACAATTTCCAGTCAAATCGAGCCACCGGTTCCCGACTTATGACTCATCTCTGGCCTCCGACGGCGGCCTTTAACTGAGTGATAATGATGATGATGATGATAATAAATAATCATAATCATAATCATAATAATAATAATAATAATAAATTATTATTATTATTATTATTATTATTATTATAATTATAGAAAAAATAAAAAAAATACAAAGAATAAGAGTAATAACTAGAGCGCTGTAATTGCCCTGGGGACAGTCACTAGTCTCCACCTACTGTTCTGGATGGATGCCCTTGACCAGCGGACACTAAGACATGAACAGGACATCTCAGTAATGTTAATGGGTCATGATAGGGTACATTCTGTGGTAATATAGTGAAAATCCTGTGGACAAGAGGCTGTTGCCGGGAGAGAGTTTGAGTGATTTATATCAAAGGTTGCATTGAAATCGCCAGTAGACACGCCCATTTATTTCATAATGCGATATGACACCGACATGGCCGTGCACTGCGTGTAAAAGAGTTTTTTAGATTTTTTTTTTCCTATCAGCAATGGCCCATGCCAGGACATATAACCTGGGCCAGACTTTGATGCCAGAATAACAATAATAATACCAATGAAAACAAGTCTCCACCTGTGTAGTACGTGGAGACTAGTAATAATAATAATCCCATAGTGGAAAGAATAAGGTCACATGATGTCATCCTTGTCTATCGATTTGTCTATAGCCAGACGCCTCAACCAAGTTAGGGGTGGCATGAAACAAATCACCTCCATGTCGCCCTGTTGCATGTCATTTCGCTGCCCTCCTCCCATCTTTTCTCTCATATACCTCTCTACTCTATCCCCCGATCTCATCCTCCTTCTCTCCCTCCCTCTCTCCCCCTCCACCTCACTCACATACACTCTCCTAGTTAGTCTCTCACTCTTCCTCTCCACATGCCCAAACCGCCTCACTGTATTTTTCCTAATGCTTTCTATCACATCCACAACCACACCACAACAGTACATCACTTCCTCATTTGTCAGTCTGTCGTTCCAGGTAACACCACATGCTTCTCTCAAATAACTCATTTCCACTGCTCCCACTCTTAACGTGTGCCATTCCAACAAGATCCAAGCTTCGCTTCCATACGTCAGACTGGGGATCACAACACTATCATGCAGCAATTTTTTTTTTTACGTCCATGCTTACTCCCTTAATTCTTACAACTGCCTTCAATGAAGCAGCAACTATTCTTCTCTGCTGTGCCATTGCAAACACTTCGACTTTTAACTTCCACCCTCACCCATCATACAACCCAACGTCGTAAATGCTCTCACATTTTCTACTTCCTCACTATCCGATCACACTGTGTTCTCTCGAAGACCACAATTTTCTCTTCCTTACATTCACCTTCAGATTCCATTTCTTACGTATTCTCCTGAACTCATTCACCAAGCATTGCGATTCCCCTTCGTCATCACTTGATACGACAGTATCGTCTGCCAACAGCACAACAGGAAGTTTCCAAACGGTGCCCTCTCGCATCAGAGCCGCTGCAGCATTCACTTCCCTACCTTGTACCTCTGTTATAACTCAATCCTTATACAAATGAACAACCATGCAGACATGAAGCATCCCTATTTCAATCCAACATTCAGGTAGAAAAATTAACGTGGTTCGCCATCCACAAGCAGTGTAACTCTAGCACCTTCTTACATAACCTTCACGGCATTCAACAGCTTTCCATTTACTCTATATATTTATAATATTTCCCCCATTCCTTGTCTATCCACTCTGTCATATGCTTTCTCCAAAAGCCATGAAGGTAGCATGCAACTTCTTTTCCTTGTCTTGAAACTTTTCCACTAAACACCTTAGGATGAATATCTGATCTACACAACCTCTTTCCTTCCAGAAACCTCTCTGTTTTTCTCCAACTAATTCCTCTGTTATTTCCCAAACGCTCACAATGAGTATTCTGTCATATAGTTTTCCTATTACACGAAGAAGACAAATGCGTCTGTTATTACCAGATACTCCATTTTCTCATATCCCTTTGTTCAGAGTTAATAATTATACCTGACTTTCAATTGTCTGGGACTCTACCTTCCACCAGGCCAATCTGTACATCTTCCATATCCATTCTACAACTATCCTTCCCAGTGTTGAAATAGACATTACTTAAGTTCATCGTACCACCTGTTTTTCTTCTCGCCCTCCCCCCCTCCTTTTTTTTCTAATAATTATCAACCATCGAACGCAAGGCCCTGGTCATGAAGCCATTATATAGATAGATAGATATAGATATACATATACATATATATATAGATATACATATACATATATATAGATAGATAGATATAGATATAGATATGGATATAAATATAGATAGATAGATAGATGTAGACAGATATATATATATATATATATATATATATATATATATATATATATATATATATATATATATAGTGTTGAAATGTATAACATGAGAATAACGAAAACATTCTTTCACGAAAGGACAGGGAAAAAATGGACCTGGAGAGGTCCAAATGGAAAAACAAAGAATGAAGTTGACTTAATTATACCAGATAAGAATAACACGATCGTAAATGTCACAGTTATCAGCGAAGTAAATAAACGAAGTAACCATGGAATAGTGGGTTGTACAGCCGGATTCTATTTCAGAAGTGAAAGAAAGATGATGATTAAAAATAAAGAGATCTGACTAATAAAAGTAAAAGAAAACAAAGCAGCCTTTCAGTTAGAATTAAGAAACAGATTTCAGGGTTTAAGTTATGCTGAGTGTGACATTGATGAGTTGAATGATAGACAAACAAAAGTGCTAAGAGAATAAGCAGGGCTAGTTGGGAAAGCTAATACAAAGTCAACAAGTACCCAGAAAACACCCTCGAGATCATGAAAAGAAAAAAAAAAAGATGAAAGTAAAAAAAAAAAAGAGATCAAATAGAAAGAGCGGAATTAAATAAACTTATCAATAAGAGAAAGTGAGAGGAAAAACAAATAGAAACATGGACCAGATCAGTGAAACCATTATAAAAGTAAAATGACTGAAACAGGTCCAAGGCAACAAATTATATTACTGAAAGACAAGAATGGTGAAGTCATTAAATGCAGAGAAAGGATGATGGATAGAGCTGAAGAATTTTACAAAGAACTCAATGCATCAAAGACAACAGTACCAGTAGCTAACTTTTCAGTTGACACAAGTGAAATATCTGAGGTAACAACAGACGAAGTAAACATTTTTTTTATAAATACCGTATGAAAAGAGGAAAGACCCCAGGAGAAATTGGAAATCAGCTCAGATTTACTGGCGGATGGAAAAGTTGAAGTACAAAACAGGCTTGACCACTCAATCAGCGTATAAATAAGAAGAAAATTCGCAAAACATAGTATAATGCAACAGTTATTTTGCTTAAAAAAAAAAAATCTATCGATCCATTAGTTTATTATCAGTTATTTACAAACTCTTCACTAAAGCCCTGACGAACAGAATAACAACGAATTTGGAAGAAAACTAACCTCGTGACCAGGCAGGATTCTGAAGCAGGTATTCAACTACTGATCATCTAAACACAATGAATCAGCTAAGTAAGAAAACTGCAGAATATAATAAACCACTGTGCTTAGTTTTGTTGATTACGAAAAGGCATTTGCTCAGTGGAGCACATAACAATTATAAATTCATTGGGAAAACAAGGAGTAAATGAGGACATTGTAAAAATGCTCGAAAACATACATAATGAGGGAACTGCAACAAATAAATTGCATAAAGACTCTTAAGAAATTAAAACTGAAAAGGGCGTGCATTAGGGAGATTCAGTTTCACCAAAATTATTTACATCATGCCTAGAAAGTATTTCAGAAACCTAGACCGGGAAAACAAAGGAGTAAACATAGATAGAGAAAATCTAAGCCTTTTAAGATTTGCAGATGACATTGTCCTGATCCCAGAAACCGCAGAGACACTGCAAGAAATATTACATGACCTAAACTCAGAAAGTCTCAAAGTGCGGCTAAAGATGAACCGGAGATAAAATATAAGTAATGTTTATATCAAATACACCAAAGAACTTCATCAGAATAATTGAAAAAATTCTTGAAGTCGAGGAGTACAGTTACTTGCGGCAAATACTAAGGCTAACGAAAAAACATTATAGTGAAAAAAAAAAAAAAAAAAAAAAAAAAACGCATTACAGTTCGATGGAAAGCTTTCGGTAAACATTAAGTCATCATGAAAAGTAGCTTGTCAATATGTATGAAACGAAAAGTATATAACGAATGTATAATCCCAGCAATGACATACGGTTGTGAGACCTGGAAACTAACAAAATCGATGGGAAATCAACTAATCAGTTCTCAAAGAGGAATGGAAAGTTCAGAGTTGTGAATATCGTTATGAAACAGGGAAAGATCAACTTGGGTGAGAAAGCAGATGAAAGTCAAATATATTATAGAATTATAAAGGAACAGAAATGGAGATGAGCATGTCATATAGAATGAATAAGGGATAACCGATGGAGCAAGGGGCTGACTGACTATACTGCAAGAGATTGTAAGCGTAGCAGGAAAAAGGCCAGAGAGGAGGTGGAGAGATGAGATAAAGTTATTATTATTTTTTTCAATAATGTGTTCGACTCTGGGCATAGGCTTCACAGCATGCCCTCAAGGCCCAGCAGTTCTCCTACATTTCATACACCTCAACATGTCACCAATTCGGCGCTAACACCCACCGTCCATTTTGAATACATGCTAGGGCTGTCTCATACAGGACTGGTGTATTGGTATTAGCGGGGGTACTTTTACGACATGTCGAGGGGGTTACTGGTAGATCGGAAAAGTCTGCATTATGTGAAATTCAAATAATTAAACTGTTCCCTGCCCCAGCGGGGATTTGAACCCGGGCCCAGTAGTAACGCAGGCGACCCCTCTCTCTCTCTCTCTCTGTATATATATATATATATATATTGTTACGGTCGCGCCGGCCCGGGGCTATTACAAAGAGACAACAAGTCAGCCTTAGATGATCGGCCTCCACTGCGTTGCAAAAATAACGCAGACCCCGGCACTGACACTCCGCAAACTAGAGAAAAACTGCGCAACGGAAAAGTACTTACTTAAGAACGCAACACTCTATACTTTGATAATAAAACGGAACAGCCTACCTATAGATCTAGCCTACTATCGTCACTACCGGAAGTAATACCGCCCGAGACAGTATACAGGAACACCTCCCACTTACTTCCGGTGGTGACGACTTCTACTTAACCCGTGTCCAAGGGGGAACGCAGTTAATGGCTCACGATAGTTCTCACTAGCCTTGTGCAAAGAGATGGGATTAAACAGTGTAGGGGTTAGGGGTGTGTGTGTATGTACGTGTGTTGGGGGAACGTTAATTAAGGCAGCGAGAAACTACGGTGAGCCAGACTGGCCCTCCAAAGACAACAAGGTCATAAAACAAAATAAAATAACTACTTTCCTCAGTCAGCAACAAAAAGAATAAAAATAAACTTAAATGAAAACGCCAGCTCGGCATAAAAATAACTGGGGAGAGAGAGAGAGTGTACAAACACCCGATACTAAAGCTGGCTGGGAAGATACTGCATCTGATCAAGGCTCGCGCACGGCCAAGCGCGAACGCATAATCAAATTAATTAATAAGAACTTATATTCGTGCCCCTCTCTCTCTACAATAAACTGGTACTTCTAATGCAAGCAAAATCATTAAATATACTGGTAGCTCACATAAGACAATCAAAATAATCAAATGCATACTCAGCATGGTATTAAATAAAATTGCCCTCAGTGGCAGGAACGAAAGAAACAAAAGAACTTGTAACACTCGCTAATGTAAACTCCGCGAATGACACGGATACATACTGCATAATCCCCTAGCCCAGCTGTAATGGCTGCATCCGTGGGAACGGAAAGGCGGACAACGTAACACGCCCTTCCCCAAGGGAAAATTTTGAGCCCTGGATCAAAATTTTCGAATCAAGACCCATCTTGTCCACGGAGTCATCGACCCAAGGTAAAGGATAAGCATCGGTCTTAGACAGTGAATTAACTTTCCGGAAGTCCACACACAACCTAACCTTCCCATCTGGCTTCGGCTGCAAGGTAACTGGTGAACTCCACTCACTGAAACTCCTCTTGATCAATCCATGGTCCAACATATACTTGATCTCATTATCGAGAGCTTTCTGTCTGATAGGGTTGATACGGTAAGGAGCTAATTTTACAGGCTTACTATCCCCAACGTCAATGTCATGAGTAGCCCAAGTTGTCAATCCCGGTGAATCTCCAAAAACTTTCGGATGTTTCCACAATCTGTTGCACAGCTCTTCTCGCTTTACTGGCTCAAGGTGTCGCAATTTCTCCACCAGAGCTGCATAACCATTGCCCTCCCATAGGTCAGCTGGTAACATCTCACCACGACTAAGCACTTCCTCCTGCTCCTCCAACTCACTACCAACCGCCAAAACTACAGGAGCGCTCTTATCCCTGGTTCCCTCAACGTCCACTCCAAAGTCACCTTCCAGGGACTGTGGCTGTAACCCTGGTCCACTACTCACATTACCGGCACCAACAGCTCCCTCCACAGCACGTTCCCTTGATGCCACGTCCTCCTTTCCCCGTCCTTCACATCCCCGGTGAGAGACATCAGCAGTCATCCCACAGTGAGAATCAACTGGGCAGTAGTATGGCTTCAACATATTAATGTGGCACAACTGAGTACTCTTCCGCCTATCTGGGGTAACAATTAGATAGTCAAGTTCCCCAACTCTCTTCTTCACAATATAAGGACCACTGAATCTAGCTGCCAGAGGTTTTCCTTGCATGGGCAGCAGTGCCAAAACTTCATCTCCTTGCTTAAACTCACGACTTCTGACCTTATCGTAATGAGCCTTCATTTTCGCTTGAGCCCCGATTAGATTGTCACGGGCAAGCTCTAAAGCGCAATGCAGTCTCTCCCGAGTGCTGCAGACATAGTCAAGCAGGGATTCCTGGTTGCCAGATTTGTTGTTACTCCAGGCCTCTTGCACCACATCCAAGGGACCACGAACTCTGTGCCCAAACACTAACTCATTGGGTGAAAACCCTAACGACTCAGTTGGTACCTCTCTCACTGCAAGCATAACAAAGGGTACCGCTAGGTCCCAATCCTTTCCACTATCATAGCAGAAGGTGCGCAGCATTGTCTTTAAAGTCTGATGATGCCTCTCCAGGGCACCTTGTGACTGCGGATGGTAAGCACTGGACAAAATGTGTTTGATGCCCAACTCTGTCATTGTCTGCTTAAACAAATTAGATGTAAAATTCACTCCACGGTCTGACTGCAACTCCTTGGGCAGGCCAAAATGAGTAAAGAACAGGATAAGTTGCTTGACTACTGACTTCGCCTGCATGCTTCTGATTGGTATAGCCTCTGGGTATCGCGTTGTAACATCCATTATGGTTAACAAATACTTGTTTCCAGCAGAAGTAGGAGGTAAAGGGCCCACGATATCAATGATTACCCGGGTAACCGGAGGTTCAACTGCAGGAATGGGAATCAAAGGGGCCACAGGAAGAACTTGATTAGGCTTGCCCACTATCTGACACGTGTGACAGCTCTTGATGTACGCAGCAACTTGTCCCGGCATACTTGGCCACCAAAAATTATATCTTAAGCACTGCACTGTCTTTCTGTTTCCCAAGTGACCCGCTAAAGGTCCCTCATGTGCTAACTGTATTAACGGCACCCTATACTGCACAGGAACCACCACCTGCACTAACTCACCCACTCCTCCATCCACCGTGGCGCCAGTGGGCGTCCATCGGCGATGTAAAACATTGTCTTTAATCAGGAACTCCTCCTTACCACACTCCATACTTCTTTCTTCCCCTACTCGAGCAAACAAGGGCTTTAATGTTACATCCTCCTGTTGCTTCACCCTCAATTCTGCTGGCCCAACACCCGCCAGCTCTACTGAGGACTGAGATAAGGGACTGGTCGGGACACTGGATTGCGAAGGGCAATCAATCTCAGCGTCACCTCTAGTACACTCGACAGGGGGAGGAATGTCAGACTCCACACTGACATCATCATCACCTCTACCCTCAACAGTGACACTCTGTTCCTCTGGCGCGTTTGACGGTGGTCCTGCATCCCCGCAGTCGACCCCAACGTCCTGAAATTCTCCTAATTCAGTCGATGGGCTGGGTTCAGTCTCCACACAGACACACTCAACACCACCTCTAGTGTCCTGAGTGGGAAGTGGGGCGGCGCCCATGCACGCATTCCCACTCTCCTCACCCACTACAGCAACACTCTGCTCACTAGGTTCCTCCATTGGTGGCCCTGCCTCACCACAGTCGACCCCAAGAACCTGTGACTTCACCAGTTCTTCCTCCCGGGCTGCAACCTGTGCCATAGATTTTGTAATTGCACAGACCGGGAACATGGCTTCCACTTCTGCATCAACTTCAATACCAATTTCTGGGGCGTCAAAACACTTCTCTGCCACAACAACTGGTGGGGGAAGAGATGGAAATACTTTCTCCCCAGCCAGGTCGTTCCCCAGCAGAAAATCAATCCCCTCTACTGGCATTACATCAGCAACAGCTACTTGAGCTGCAGCCTAAACAATGGGGCAATCGAGTTCCACATGAACATAATCATAGTATTCATCTGAGTTCATGCCTCTACACAGCACATACTTCCCTGAGTTTACAGGCCCTCCAGTCACGTTTCTGCACACAGACTGTTGTGCACAGGTATCACGAGCCACAGTAACTGGATAACTGATCCCATGAATTTTCACTGTGCCGTGACATATAAAAGGTTTACACCAGTCTAGGGACGAGTTCTGAGGCAGTTCATCCGGAGGTGGCGAAGCATGTTGGGTAACCTTTTCAGCCTGAGCTGGCAGCGAGCACAGCCGGCTGCACTCCAGCTTTCCACAGACTTCTCCCTCACCGTTACCACTCTCCCAACTCCTCTCGTTCACCTGACTCGAACCTACAATTAGTGCCACTGGTTTGGCATTTTGGGAGGCCTTCCACTTAGGGCAGTTAGGCTTGATGTGCCCACTCTGTTTGCAAAAGTAACAAACTAGCTTCGAACTGGATACAGGGCTCTTTCTCCCTGAATTCTTTTTCTCCTCTGAACTTCCCTTGGACTGATTCACGGGAGATTTATCCCAGGCAGGGCCACTCACAGTCCTCTCCCTGGAATACTGAAAATTAGCGTACTTGACCCCCATACTCCGCAAGGCCAACACCCGGTCATCAGCCCACGTCGCTGCTTCCTTCACGGTCTTAAATCTCTTCTCCCTAATTTTAACACCAATTTCTTTGTCAGCCATGTTGGTAAAATGTTCCATCAAAAGCAGTTCACGCACCTCGTTATACGAAGTGGCGCTCTCACTCAGCAACCACTCGTCTAACCTCTCCTCCAGATACCTGGCGTAGGCCATATAGGTGTCAGCAGGCCTTTTCCGAGCACCACGGAACAACAACCGATAAGCCTCTGGTCTAAGTTCATATGCCTTCAGGATGGCTGTTTTAAATTCATCATAATCATCTACATCCTCAGGGCTCAACCTATTATACACTTCCAAGGCTTTTCCCTTCAGCACATTAGATACCAACCCCACCCAGCGCTGCCTTGGCCACTCAAACTCCCTAGCCTTCTTCTCAAACCTGACAAACCATTCTGTCACCTTCAACTCATCAAATGCTGGCACTAATTTTAGACTCCTTGAGAACCAACTCTCCCTATCCTCTGCACGGCCTGAGGTTTGGGTATCTGAAGTTGGTCTATTAGCAGTCACCTCCAAGCGAGTCTTCTCCAGCTCAAATCGCATTTTTTTCACGCTGCAACTCCATCTCCTCTCTTGCACGCTGCATCTCCATCTCCCTCTCTTCTTTTGCACGCTGCATCTCCATCTTTTTCAACTCCAACTGCAACTGAGCCTCCGGTGACAAGACTCCAGGGTATATGGGAGTGGAATGAACAACTCCAGGGAAAGCACTAGACATACCTGGGGGAACTGCTCTAAACTGGCTCGGCGGCATCATAGATGGTAATAGTGGGGTAGCGAAACGAGGCAACTCAGCACCATAGTCAAACTCAGGGCTCACACGGGGAGTACCTTTGCTATGTGCCTCTCGTTGTTCCATATCCACAGGTGACTCAGCACGTACGCGATCTGGTGTAGACACGCGTGACTCCATGGCGACAAATCAATGGCAGTACTGAATAATGAAATACTAATGCTGACTGAGAAACTACAAACACATCAACTTCACCTCAAAGCACAGAGAACGCCAAGGTAACGATATCCTAGCAAGAAAAAGGCACTGTTAGGATATCCTGATGCGAGATCGCCACTGTTACGGTCGCGCCGGCCCGGGGCTATTACAAAGAGACAACAAGTCAGCCTTAGATGATCGGCCTCCACTGCGTTGCAAAAATAACGCAGACCCCGGCACTGACACTCCGCAAACTAGAGAAAAACTGCGCAACGGAAAAGTACTTACTTAAGAACGCAACACTCTATACTTTGATAATAAAACGGAACAGCCTACCTATAGATCTAGCCTACTATCGTCACTACCGGAAGTAATACCGCCCGAGACAGTATACAGGAACACCTCCCACTTACTTCCGGTGGTGACGACTTCTACTTAACCCGTGTCCAAGGGGGAACGCAGTTAATGGCTCACGATAGTTCTCACTAGCCTTGTGCAAAGAGATGGGATTAAACAGTGTAGGGGTTAGGGGTGTGTGTATATGTACGTGTGTTGGGGGAACGTTAATTAAGGCAGCGAGAAACTACGGTGAGCCAGACTGGCCCTCCAAAGACAACAAGGTCACAAAACAAAATAAAATAACTACTTTCCTCAGTCAACAACAAAAAGAATAAAAATAAACTTAAATGAAAACGCCAGCTCGGCATAAAAATAACTGGGGAGAGAGAGAGAGTGTACAAACACCCGATACTAAAGCTGGCTGGGAAGATACTGCATCTGATCAAGGCTCGCGCACGGCCAAGCGCGAACGCATAATCAAATTAATTAATAAGAACTTATATTCGTGCCCCTCTCTCTCTCTACAATAAACTGGTACTTCTAATGCAAGCAAAATCATTAAATATACTGGTAGCTCACATAAGACAATCAAAATAATCAAATGCATACTCAGCATGGTATTAAATAAAATTGCCCTCAGTGGCAGGAACGAAAGAAACAAAAGAACTTGTAACACTCGCTAATGTAAACTCCGCGAATGACACGGATACATACTGCATAATCCCCTAGCCCAGCTGTAATGGCTGCATCCGTGGGAACGGAAAGGCGGACAACGTAACAATATATATACAGTATATATATATATATATATATATATATATATATATATATATATATATATATATATATATATATATATATAAAACATGTAAGCAGATGAGTCAGGAACTCTTTCATGCACGTCAGCTATCGACTCTAAACAGAAGCTTAACATTTGCATATGTACAGTACAAAAACCGAAATGCCTCGAGTAACAGAACACCATCGATTGGATGTACCCTGAACATGTCAGTATTGCACACTTGCAGACATCAACTGGTGACTTTCATACGATTCACATGGTTCAATATAGAGGACATCAGTATAAGATATGGAACAGTCAATAGCAGGAACCTTTTGAAATACGTCATCTGTTCATCCTTCTTCCATTTATTTTTTTTAATGCACATATATACAGTACAAGCAATAAAACCACAACCGAACTGTAAAAGAATCACATCACTTTTACCGGTCTGATCTCCTTTAAGAAAGTCATCAGTTTATCAGTCAAAATAAGATCCACATCACTCAAGTTACTGGAATGGGTGAAGGGGACGTCAGCTGCACTGCAGTTACTTATAAGCGAAGCACATTCACGAATAAATCGCCGACAGCGCAAGATGATATGAGTGACATATAACACCGCACCACCGATGTCACAGTGCAGAAGAAATAGTTTTTCTATTGGTTTTCGGTGTTAGGAGCCATGAAACATCAACAGTGAAGGTAGGTGGTTCCCATGGCGCTATATTTTTAAGCACCAACTTTTGACAGTCACTGAGGTTCATACAAAGCTCCTGAGTCAATAAGTGGAGGTGAACGGCAAGTGGCCAACGAACCCCCTACATGCAGTGATGATGTTGACAGGGAGGTAAAGGCTACATTGCTGATATCAATGTTTCGATATGTCTGCATTCCGTATGAGAGAATTAGATGGCCCCGGTGAACACGGAGGGAGGTACATTTTTGCCTCCACTTCCATACGAGCTATACACGTACACCTCAAGGCTCAAGAACACATTCACAAATATTTATCCTGTAACATATTCAACCTCTTCAGTGTGGCCTCAGATGCTTACCTACACACCTGCGAGCCACAGTCCTACTTCCATCTAATAAGACATACATACCATTGGTAAAGAGTTTCTGTTGGTTCCCCATGTAGAACTCCCTAGGTTCTTAAGGACATTTGATGGTTTATGACAACGAGCAAGCAAATTATAAACATGAAATTTAAAGTTCAGTCGGCGATGGAAATGGAGGCATACAAAATTTTACAGAAATTTACAAAGGTAACGGCTGATTATCGAAAGTCAAATTCAAGGCAGGGTAGCTATGACTGGTAAAAACAATAGTAGCACAGCTAGGGAGAGAAAACTTAAATCACCCCTGCGAGGCCCACTGGGGGATGGAATCAAGGGCTACTGAATCCTCCTAGCCAAAAACTGTGCATTACGGGAAGAGTACCACATTGCATAATCGTCAGCCTAGAATGAGTATTTCAGAATCCTAGGGATGGAAGCTGAAGACAGAATATCATTGATCACAATACTAAACAAAATGGAACTAAGTAGACTTCACTGAGGCACCCCAATCTCTTGGATAAATATATCCAATGTTACGTTACAGAGCAACTTAACAGAAAATGGTCTGATCCATATGTGACTGGAAACGAAAATAAGCAAATTACCTACTAAAGTTCCTAAACCATAAGCATAGAGCTTCTTTGGTATACCATGTCGCCATCGCCACTTCATGTCCGAGATCACACCTAGCATGAATTCTTTATAGGGAAATTCCTCCGAAGTGCAAAGCTCCAAATTCATCATCCAGAGAACTTCTTTATATATGGAAGCCACACTGTCTATCATTTAACAAATTCTTCGACTCTATTAAAACAAAACAAAAAGCCTATCATTAACTATTCATTCCATGACCTTACACAGACAAAAAGTCAACACAGGTGGACGAAATGAAGTGTGGTTCATACGATGGCCAAACTATTTGGGTATCGGTATGACGTGCGCAAAGTTTCAAGAGTTTGGGAACGTTCTGGCCACCCACACCTTATTGCACAGTGCTAACAGTTTAATCAGTTGAACTGATTACGATTCTGGATCATACAGTATGTGGTGGCTTCTGGACTAGGACTAGCGTCTTTACAGGATTTCAGGGCAAGAAGTTAATCTGTCATAAACTCTTGGTTGTACGAGGAGTCTACATCTTCTGTGGCAAAGTCTGATACTTGTAGCTCAGCCGTGCATTTATGGTCTTGAAAACGCTGGTCATAACTGGCTGAGCTACGCACACGGGAAAATTTCGTGGTGAGGATGTTAGCTACGTCCATGGGATCGTCATGGATTTTAGTATCCACCTGCAGAGTGGTCACAGGAATGTAAGGGCTTTTATTATTTAGTATTTCAATTGTTGACCGACTTTACCGAGTGGGGCAAAACAATGCACTGATGACGCAAAAGAACGCCAGGAGTCCTCGCTTCAGCCCGTGCCTGTCTGTATGTAGTAACGATGCCTCAGTAGGCTGACCATTAAAAATCCTGAATCTCCTATTGCGCTACCTTAATGCTTGTCAGGAATCCGGCGTCCACCAATGAGCTCTATGTTTCGCATTAACTGTAGAAATTTTGAGAATAGCAGTCTCAGCCGCATGAAAAATGGAATTGGTTAATTTTCTGGACTTTTACATTTATGGACTCCCCAAGATATCTAAATCGGCACTCCTTGAGAAGGATCCCTAATCCCCTTTCTTATGGTTAAATTTTGGTAGTGGAGGGTCCAAAAGAACGTGACATGTGTAAAAAAAACAGATGGGTAAATGATTACTTTCCAAAGGAGTCATCATAAGGGTCTCTTCAGAAATCTTGTTGTATGCCTGGGGAGGCCAGAGATAAGTCAAAAAAAAAAAAAAAAGACCAGGACTGTCATCTACACGAGATGCTCTACCATCGTTCAGAGGACAGAGGTTGGACTGTAGTATTTAGTCAGTTACCCTTCCCCACGATCATCGATCCTCAGACTACCATATCACTAGTGAAGGACGCTAACACTAATTAATTATCGAGAAGGCGATGAAAACGTTAATTTATAGCATCATTATCAGCGGGGCCATATGATGGACAATTTAGAGAGCAAACAGGCAGATAATGTTATCCAATTCTACTCTGTACACGACAATTTCCAAATTAGAATGTAGAACCACTTCTGTTTATAGGTATGATTTGTGTGTGTATATGGCAACTCTGTGCCTGTCATAATATGCGATTTTTTTTAAATGTAAGAAAGAAGGAACCAAAGGACAGGAGCCAGTAAGACTGTTCCCTCCAAGAAAAAAATAAAACTAGAAAGCGCTAAGAGGGCGCATACCTTCGCAAATGCCATTGCCATTTAAAAAGGATCTGGATCCGGATCCATGGAAATAGCATCCAGATCCAGATCCTCTCCAAAATTTAATCAATTCTTTCTTGGTCCATGTCCCACTTTGGCACAAAATTTCACTGAAATTCATTGAGAATTTTTGGAGATATTGTACGGGTTACTCCGGACCCAGATTCGGATCTGTCTCCAAATTTAATAATTTCTCTCTTGGTCCATGGCCAACCCTTCCACAAAATTTCATCATAATCAAATCACAACTTTCTGAGTAATCCCGGATCCGTATCCGTGGATATAGAATCCTGACCTGGATCCGCCCTCAAATTTAACCAATTCTCTGTTGGTCCTTGGCGAACCTTTCCACAAAATTTCATTGAAATTTATTGAGAATTTGGGGAGATATTGTGCTGGATACTCTGGATTCCGTCCGGTGTATCATTAAATCGTGATGACCGTGAAAACCTGAGGACGAGGGCACCAGGCACACCCCAAAAATTCTCTTCTCGGCTAATTTTCACCATTCATAAGTGTATTCATCGCCATAAAACCTATATCATCGTCTTTGTCGATGTTTTTTCCAGCTGATAAGCATGAAAAAAAGGGGGGAAACTCAAATACTAGCACCTTAATAATACACAGTGCGTAGCGGTAGAAAAGAGATAAAGATGTAACAGTGCGGAGAAGAGACAGACGTTGAAGGGAGACAGTTAGAGGAGGAGAGTTGATGAAATGAAAAGCCTTTGACTCCACCTTGTTGAGAAGAGCTGTACTTGGGGAGCCTCCTCTCACGTGAGAGTTGTACTCTACACAAGGGCGAATAAAGCCCATGTAGAGTCAACAACTGTGCAGGGGTAAAGAAGACATGGAGTCGATTTAGCACACTTAATCTCTTGGAAGCCGATTATACAAGAGATGTAATATGATATTTCCAAAAGTGGTTGTGTTTGAACTGTGAAGGATCAGGGTGACCAACAAACTGTGTCTCTTGTAAAGAAATAACGTCTTGCCTGTGTATTGTTAGCAAGATTGCTGTACTGTGTAATTTATTCCCAAGAGTCCTACAATTCCACAGCGAGTGCAACGGTTTAAGGCTTATGAGGGGGAGTAGTGTGCTTAGCTTCTTTGTCACCTGCCCTCAGTCGAGCAACCAGCGGGGGAACTATCCCGGTGCATGCTAGAAGAAACCTCCATATTATCAAAAATAAGGAGGTTCCCACACTCCCAGATGGAAGAGCTACATCTTCCCTTCCTCGTTTAGACCAGAGCAGGTAAGACATGGGGACGTCACATGGGGAGAACGGGAATGAGATTTACCTTATTTGACTCGTCAGGCTTCTGTT
Organism: Coenobita brevimanus; assembly: GCF_032717465.1. Taxonomy (NCBI): domain Eukaryota; kingdom Metazoa; phylum Arthropoda; class Malacostraca; order Decapoda; family Coenobitidae; genus Coenobita; species Coenobita brevimanus. Next base: position 28,933,933 of record NC_137009.1, read on the forward strand.
TCTGCCTCGTAGAAGTGGAAACAATATTTTTTGCATAAGAAGAAGCAGCAGCAGACATATTAGAATGACAGTTGGATCTCACAAAGGGAGCAGAGTGAGTGGCAAGAGTGCTAGAGATAGGGTCAGTTTGTCTCCACAGTG